>NC_092230.1:4013546-4313546 GCF_036320965.1 Panulirus ornatus | reverse complement strand
ATATATATATGAAATGATCACAATTTAGTGCGTGATCATGTTTCATTTCCCCATGGACTCGTAGGAATATACATACATACATATATACAGGGGTTGACGCGCTGTCAATGGATTGAATTGGGGCATGTGAAGCATCTGGGTAAACCAATAAAAGTTTTGTGGGAGCTAGATGTGGAAAGGGAGTTGTGGTTTTGGCGCATTACACATGACAGCTAGAGACTGAGCGTGAACAATTGTGGCCTTTTTTTTTTAATCTTTACCTAGCGCTACCTCGCACGCAGGGGGGGAGGGGGGTGGTTTCATGTGTGGTTGGGTAACAACGGGAATGGATTAAGGCAGCAAGTATAAATATGCACGTGTACTTGTGTTTATGTATATACATGCGTATGTGGGTGGGTTGGGCCATTCTTTCGTCTGTTTACTTGCGCTCCCTCGCTTATGCGTTAGACAGTGACTGAGTATAATGAATAATAAAAAAATAGATTTATTCATATTTAACTGTTGTCTTCCGTGTTAGTGAGGTAGCGCAAGGAAACAGACGAGGAATGGCCCAACACAGACAATATTATTCCAGGGGATAGGGAAGAAAGAATATTCCGTGTGTGTTGTAGAAGGCAAATAAAAGTGGAGGGAGTGGGGGCTGGAAATCCTCCCATTTTTACTTTTCAAAAAACAAAACGGAGGGTATATTCTCATTTGTCCCCATTCTCTAAGGCTCAGTCCTCTGTTCTTAATGCTACCTTGCGACTATGCATAAAAGAAGAAAATATATAAACAATATAGGTAACTTTAGACACCAAAAAAAATCTATGAATTTTTTCTTTTGAGATTTAATCATGATATTCATGGCTACACAAATGTTGTATGAATTATGTGAAACAGATGTCATGTGCTAATTTTTATTATACCTTTTATGTTTTTTTTTTTTTTTTTATTATTATTGCATGGGCAAGTTTTGTTTTTTATGAATTTGTTCTTATACTGTTACTCTGCATATTCTGTCATTTTATCTATATTTTGAATACATGTAAAAAAAAAAATACTGCCTTATATATTCATAAATTCTGCAGTTCAAAGTGGACGATTTTTGTAATGTTTTAGAAATATATCACATTGCATTTATTGTTAGTTCCAGGCTTTTGTATTTTTGTACTAATTTATGGTATCAATAAAACAAAATCTTACTTTATTCATTTCCTCCCCTTGATCACTGAATTCATGAAAATAGAATATGCAATGCTTATTTAAGAATATACAGAATTATAGATACAAGTATATCAGACCCACTTATAATAAAAGCACATATATATATATATATATATATATGTACATCTTGATTTTTTTTCAAACAACACAGTCTACATAGAATTAAAAGTGCATTAGCCATTTATAATATAAATACCTCTGAACAATACCAACATTGTGGATCATATTTATTTGAATTTTAAGCGCTATATATTTAAAACTATATTTTCACATACAATCAATACATGGTGCTATATAAGATAGTATTCTTCCATATTGGTAAATCTGGTACTTTCCTTTCACACATAGTCTTCAATATGTGAGCAAAGACCCTACCTACGAACAGCAGGATATAACCCACTTTTACCAATACAGACCTCCTTATTGTTGTGAACCCTGCAAGAAATGTCACAACACCTTATTGTTCTGAACAATAAGGTGTTGTGACATTTCTTGCAGGGTTTGTGTAGCTCCATCCCTAAAAGGCTTTATTTTCTCACATTCTACAACATAAGTGTTCTAATTTGTGTTCAGAATTTTGACCACAAATTTTACAATGCACATGATTAACATCTCCAGACATGCCGAAATGCCTATAGTACCTATAGCCTAGCCTTAGTCTAAGAATTGCAACATCTTGTCATCTGCTGATCTTATTACTTTCACCATATACATATTTTACTTACACATTTCACTGTGATGGAAAATTTTTCTACTTGTGATTATCTGAACTTGTCTTCATGCTTCAAAGATGTCTATTGGTACCTTTTTAAAGCTTTAAGGCTTTTAAAGAACAATCCACTGTTATTTTCAACATCACCCTTGAAAAGTGCAAGTTGTGCCAAAGCATCAGCTTTGTCATGGTCAAGGAGCCCCATGTGAGGGGAAAATCCATAACAGTTTGATTTGAATCCCTTGAACAATAATGTTGGAATACTTGTCTCAAGCTTCAGAGACCAGCATGTTACATTCTGTACTTGGTGTTTAAGGGGAAGAAGTGGAGATAAAGCATCATTAATTGTCTTTAGGAGTGATTTCTACCAGCTCAAGAGCTCTTTACACCTTGTCACTTTATGTCTATAGACACCTTTGCTCCTTCTGTGTATACACCTTGTATACATCTCGGTAAACACTTTGCTTATTTCTATCCATACACACATTGCCCTACAGGTATCTAGAGACAGAGAGAAAGCAGCAAGCTGTCTACAGACAGAAACTGACAAGGAGTCTGCAGGCAACTTTGGAGTGGCAGAGGCAGTAAATGGGAGGGTAGAGACAGTAGATGGTGGTTATACCTTAACATGGGAGGGTAGTGCGAGTATTTGGTGGTTACATCTTAACATGGGAGGTTAGAGACAGAAGATGGTGGGAGTGGTAGAGACAGTATAATGTGGTTATACCTTATCCTGAGAAGGTAATAACAGTAGATAGTGGTTATACTTTAACGTGGAAGAGTAGATGGAGGTTATACCCTAACCTGAGAGTGCTAGAGACAGTAGATGGTGGTTATACCTTAAGCTGGAAGTGGTAGAGACAGTAGATGGTAGTTATACCTATACCTAGGGTGGGAGAGACAGTTGATGGTGGTTATATCTTAACCTGGGAGTGGCAGATACAGTAGGGTGTGGTTATACCTTAACTTAGGAGAAATAGAGACAGTAGATTGTAGTAATACCTTAATCTGGGAGTGGTTTAGACACTAGATAGTTATACATTAACATGGGAGAGTAGAGACATTATTTGATGGTTATACCCTAACCTTGGAGTGGTAGAAACAGTAAAGGTGGTTCTTTCTTAACCTGATGGTAGTAGAGACAGTAGATGGTGGTTATACATTAATTTCAGAGGGTAGAGACATTATGTGGTGGTATACTTTAACCTGGGAGTGGTAGAAACAGAAGAGTGTGGTTATAACGTAACCTGGAAGTAGTAGAGAAAGTAGATTGTGGATATGCCGTAACATCAGAGTGCTAAAGACAGATAATGGTGGTTATACCATAACCTGAGAGGGAAGGCTCAGTATGTGGTGATTATACCTTAACGTGGGAGTGTCAAGACAGTACATGGGTGTTATACCATAACATGGGAGGGTAGAGATAGTATATGGTGGTTATACCTTAACCTGGGGGTGGTACAGACAGTATATGGTGGTTATACTTTAAGCTGGGTGTGGTAGAGACAGTAGACGGTGGTTGTACTCTAACCTAGGAGTTGTAGATAGAGTGGATTGTGGCTATGACTTACTCTGGGCATGAGAGAAAGTGTATATGGTGGGTGTATCTTTATATGAGAGGGTAGAGACAGTAGTGGTTATACCTTAACCTGATGCTGGTAGAGTCAGTAGATGGTGGTTATAACAACCTAGGTGAGTAGAGACAGTAGATGGTGGATATGCCTTAACCTGAGAGTGGTAGAATAGAGTGTGGTTATACTTTAGCCTGGAAATGGAAGAGACAGTAGATGGTGGTTCTATCTTTACCTGGGAGTGGTAGACAGTAGGTGGCAGTTATGCCTTAAAATGGGAGCATAGAGACAGTATATAGTGGTTCTACCTTAACCTGGGAGTGGCAGAGACAGTAGATGGTGGTTATACCATAACTTGGGAGGGTAGAAAAAGTATGTGGTGGTTATGCTTTAACATGATGGTGGTAGGGACAGTTGATGGTGGTTATATCTTAACCTGTTGGTGGTAGAGAGAATACATGGGTGTTATACCTCAGGCTGGGAGGGCAGAGACAGAAGATGGTGGATATGCCTTAATCTGGGAATGGTATAGACAATGTATTGTGGGTATAGCTTAACCTGGGAGACAGAGACAATAATGTGTGGTTATACTTTAATCTAGGAGTTGTAGAGACAGTAGATGGTAGTTTTACCTTAACCTGGAAGTGGCAGAGACAGTAGGTGGGGGTTATACCTTAACACACAGTGGATTGTGGGTATACCTTAACCTGGGAGTGGTATAGACAGTTGATTCATGTTATACCTTAAACCAGGATTGGTATAGAGACAATAGATGGTTGTACCTAAACATGGGAGGGAAGGCAGTTTATGGTGGAAGGTTATAAGAGTATATGGTGTGGGAGGCAAGTTGCTAGAAGCAGTGAAAAGTTTTTATCAAGGATGTGAGGCATGTGTACGAGTAGGAAGAGAGGAAAAAGATTGGTTCCCAGTGAATGTTGGTTTGCGGCAGGGATGCGTGATGTCTCCATAGTTGTTTGATTTGTTTATGGATGGGGTTGTTAGGGAAGTGAATGCAAGAGTTTTGGAAAGAGGGGCAAGTATGTAGTCTTTTGTGAATGAGAGGGCTTGGGAAGTGAGTTAGTAGTTGTTCGCTGATGATACAGCACTGATGACTGAGTTTGGTAAAGTGTGTGAAAGAAGAAAGCTGTGAGTAAATGTGCATAAGAGCAAGGTTATTAGGTTCAGTAGGGTTGAGGGACAAGTCAATTGGAAGGTAAGTTTAAATGGAAAAAAATGGAAGAAGTGAAGTGTTTTAGATATCTAGGAGTGGATTTAACAGCGGATGGAACCATGGAAGCAGAACTGAGTCACAGGGTGGGGGAGGGGGCAAAGGAGGGAGCATTGAAGAATGTGTGGAAGGCGAGAACATTACTTGGAAATCAAAAATGGGTATGTTTGAAGGAATAGTGGTTCCAACAATGTTATGTGGTTGTGAGGCATGGGCTAGAGATAGGGTTGTGCGAAGGATGGTGGATATGAGATGTTTGAGGACAATATGTGGTGTGAGGTGGTTTGATCGAGTAAGTAATGAAAGAAAAAGAGAGAGATGTGTGGTAATAAAAAGAGTGTGGTTGAGAGAGCAGAAGAGGGTGAATTGAAATGGTTTGGTCACATGGAGAGAATGAGTGAAGAAAGATTGACAAAGAGGATGTATGTGTCAGAGGTGGAGGGAACGAGGAGAAATGGGAGCCCAAATTGGAGGTGGAAGGATGGAGTGAAAAGGATTTTAAGCGATCGGGGCCTGAACATACAGGAGGGTGAAAGGTGTGCAAGGAATAGAGTGAACTGGAATGATGTGGTATACCGGGGTCGACGTGCTGTCAATGGATTGAACCAGGGCATGTGAAGCGTTTGGGGTAAACCATGGAAAGTTTTGTGTGGCCTGGATGTGGAAAGGGAGCTGTGGTTTTGGTGCATTACTCATGACAGCTAGAGTCTGAGTGTGGACGAATGTGGCCTTTGTTGTCCTTTCCTAGCACTACCTCACATGCAAGCGGGGGAGAGGGTATCATTTCATGTGTGGCGGGGTGGCGAAGGGAATGGATGAAGGCAGCATGTATGAATATGTGCATGTGTATATATGTATATGTCTGTGTATGGGGATAGGGGAGAAAGAATACTTCCCACGCATTCCTCACGTGTCGTAGAAGGCGACTAAAGGGGATGGGAGTGGGGGGCTAGAAACCTTCCCCTCCTTGTACTTTAACTTTCTAAAAGGGGAAACAGAAGAAGGAGTTACACTAGGAGTGCTCATCCTCCTCGAAGGCTCAGATTGGGGTGTCTAAATGTGTGTGGATGTAACCAAGATGAGAAAAAAGGAGAGAGAGGTAGTATGTTTGAGGAAAGGAACCTGGATGTTTTGGCTCTGAGTGAAATGAAGCTCAAAGGTAAGGGGGAAGAGTGGTTTGGGAATGTCATGGGATTAAAGTCAGAGGTTGGTGAGAGAACAAGAGCAAGGGAAGGAGTAGCACTACTCCTGAAACAGGAGTGGTAGGACTATGTGATCAAGTGTATGAAAGTGAACTCTAGATTGATATGGGTAAAACTGAAAGTGGATGGAGAGAGATTGGTGATTATTGGAGCATATGCACCTGGGCATGAGAAGAAAGGTCATGAGAGGCAAGTGTTTTGGGAGCAGCTGAGTGAGTGTGTTCGTACTTTTGATGCACAAGACTGAGATATAGTGACAGGTGATTTGAATGCAATGGTGAGTAATGTGGCAGTTGAGGGAATAATTGGTGTACATAGGGTGTTCAGTGTTGTAAATGGAAATGGTGAGGAGCATGTAGATTTGTGTGCTGAAAAAGGACTGGTGATTGGGAATACCTGGTTTAAAGAGAGATATACATAAGTATATGTATGTAAGTAGGAGAGATGGCCAGAGAGCATTATTGGATTCTGTGTCAATTGATAGGCACGTGAAAGAGAGACTTTTGGATGTTTATGTGCTGAGAGGTGCAACTGGAGGGATGTCTGATCATTACCTTATGGAGGCAAAGGTGAAGATTTGTAGAAGTTTTCAGAAAAGAAGAGAGAATGTTGGGGTGAAGAGATTGGTGAGAGTAAGTGAGCTTGGGAAGGAGACTTGTGTGAGGAAAAAGGCTAGAGCAATGGACGTAAGGGGAGTGGGGGAGGAATGGGATGTAATTAGGGAAGCAGTGATGGCTTGCGCAAAAGATGCTAGTGGCATGAGAAGCATGGGAGGTGGGCAGATTAGAAATGGTAGTAAATGGTGGGATGAAGAAGTAAGATTGTTAGTAAAAGAGAAGAGAGAGGCATTTGGACGAGTTTTGCAGGGAAACAGTGCAAATGACTGGGAGATGTATAAAGGAAAGAGGCAGGAGGTCGAGAGAAAGGTTTAAGAGTTGAAAAAGAGGGCAAATGAGAGTTGGAGTGAGAGAGTATCATTAAATTTTAAGGAGAATAAAAAGATGTTTTGGAAGGAGGTAAATAAAGTGTGTAAGGCAAGAGAACAAATGGGAACATCGGTGAAAGGAGCGAATGGGGAGGTGATAACAAGTAGTGGTGATGTGAGGAGATGGAGTGAGTATTTTGAAGGTTTGTTGAATGTGTTTGATAATAGAGTGGCAGATTTAGGGTGTTTTGGATGAGGTGGTGTGCAAAGTGAGAGGGTTAGGGAGAACAATTTGGTAAACAGAGAAGAGGTAGTAAAAGCAGTGCGGAAGATGAAAGCCGTCAAGGCAGCAGGTTTGGATGGTATTGCAGTGGAATTTATTAAAAAAGGGGGTGGCTGTGTTGTTAACTGGTTGGTAAGGATATTTAATGTATGTATGACTCATGGTAAGGTGCCTGAGGATTGGTGGAATGCATGCATAGTGCCATTGTACAAAGGCAAAGGGGATAAAGGTGAGTGCTTAAATTAGAGGTATAAGTTTGTTGAGTATTCCTAGTAAATTATATGGGAGGGTATTGATTGAGAGGGTGAAGGCATGTACAGAGCATCAGACTGGGGAAGAGCAGTGTGGTTTCAGAAGTGGTAGGGGATGTATGGATCAGGTGTTTGCTTTGAAGAATGTATGTGAGAAATACTTAGAAAAGCAAATGGATTTGTATGTAGCATTTATGGATCTGGAGAAGGCATATGATAGAGTTGATAGAGATGCTCTGTGGAAGGTTTTAAGATTATATGGTGGGGGAGGCAAGTTGTTAGAAGCAGTGAAAAGTTTTCATTGAGGATGTAAGGCATGTGTACAAGTAGGAAGAGAGGAAAGTGATTGGGTCTCAGTGAATGGTGGTTTGTGGCTGGGGTGCGTGATGTCTCCATGGTTGTTTAATTTATTTATGGATGGGGTTGTTAGGGAGGTGAATGAGTTTTGGAAAAAGGGGCAAGTATGCAGTCTGTTGTGGATGAGAGAGCTTGGGAAGTGAGTCAGTTGTTGTTTGCTGATGATACAGCACTGGTGGCTGATGTGGGTGAGAAACTGCAGAAGCTGGTGACTGAGTTTGGTAAAGTGTGTGAAAGAAGAAAGCTGAGGGTAAATGTGAATAAGAGCAAAGTTATTTGGTACAGTAGGGTTGAGGAACAAGTCAGTTGGGAGGTAAGTTTGAATGGAGAAAAACTGGAGGAAGTGAGGTGCTTTAGATATCTGGGAGTGGATTTGGCAGCGGATGGAACCATGGAAGTGGAAGTGAGTCACAGGATGGGGGAGGGGGCGAAAGTTCTGGGAGCGTTGAAAAATGTGTGGAAGGCGAGAACATTATCTCAGAAAGCAAAAATGGGTATGTTTGAAGGAATTGTGGTTCCAATAATGCTATATGGTTGCGAGGCATGGGCTATAGATAGAGTTGTGTGGAGGAGGGTGGATGTGTTTGAAATGATATGTTTGAGGACAATATGTGGTGTGAGGTGGTTTGATCGAGTAAGTAACGAAAGGGTAAGAGGGATGTGTGGTAACAAAAGTGTGGTTGAGAGAGCAGAGGAGGGTGTTTTGAAATGGTTTGGTCACATGGAGAGAATGAGTGAGGAAAGATTGACAAAGAGGATATATGTGTCAGAGGTGGAGGGAACGAGGAGAAGTGGGAGACCAAATTGGAGGTGGAAAGATGGAGTGAAAAAGATTTTGAGCGATCAGGGCCTGAACATGCAGGAGGGTGAAAGGCGTGCAAGGAATAGAGTGAACTGGAACGATGTGGTATACTAGGGTCGATTTGCTGTCAATGGATTGAACCAGGGCATGTGAAGCATCTGGGGTAAACCATGGAAAGTTTTGTAGAGCCTGGCTGTGGAAAGGGAGCTGTGGTTTTGGTGCATTATACATGACAGCTAGAGACTGAGTGTGAACGAATGTGGCCTTTGTTGTCTTTTCCTAGCGCTACCTTGCGTGCATGCGGGGGGAGGGGTTGGTCATTTCATGTGTGGCGGGGTGGTGACAGGAATGAATAAGAGTAGCAAGTAAGAAGTATGTACATGTGTATATATGTATATGTCTGTGTATGTATATATATATGTATCCCTGGGGATAGGGGAGAAAGAATACTTCCCACGCATTCCTCACGTGTCATAGAAGGTGACTAAAGGGGACAGGAGCGGGGGGCCAGAAACCCTCCCCTCCTTGTATTTTAACTTTCTAAAAGGGGAAACCGAAGAAGGAGTCACGCGAGGAGTGCTCATCCTCCTCGAAGGCTCAGATTGGGGTGTCTAAATGTGTATGGATGTAACCAAGATGAGAAAAAAGGAGAGATAGGTAGTATGTTTGAGGAAAGGAACCTGGATGTTTTGGCTCTGAGTGAAATGAAGCTCAAAGGTAAAGGGGAAGAGTGGTTTGGGAATGTCTTGGGATTAAAGTCAGAGGTTGGTGAGAGAACAAGAGCAAGGGAAGGAGTACTCCTGAAACAGGAGTGGTGGGACTATGTGATCAAGTGTATGAAAGTGAACTCTAGATTGATATGGGTAAAACTGAAAGTGGATGGAGAGAGATTGGTGATTATTGGAGCATATGCACCTGGGCATGAGAAGAAAGATCATGAGAGGCAAGTGTTTTGGGAGCAGCTGAGTGAGTGTGTTCGTACTTTTGATGCACAAGACTGAGATATAGTGACAGGTGATTTGAATGCAATGGTGAGTAATGTGGCAGTTGAGGGAATAATTGGTGTACATAGGGTGTTCAGTGTTGTAAATGGAAATGGTGAGGAGCATGTAGATTTGTGTGCTGAAAAAGGACTGGTGATTGGGAATACCTGGTTTAAAGAGAGAGATATACATAAGTATATGTATGTAAGTAGGAGAGATGGCCAGAGAGCATTATTGGATTCTGTGTCAATTGATAGGCGCGTTAAAGAGACTTTTGGATGTTTATGTGCTGAGAGGTGCAACTGGAGGGATGTCTGATCATTACCTTATGGAGGCAAAGGTGAAGATTTGTAGAAGTTTTCAGAAAAGAAGAGAGAATGTTGGGGTGAAGAGATTGGTGAGAGTAAGTGAGCTTGGGAAGGAGACTTGTGTGAGGAAAAAGGCTAGAGCAATGGACGTAAGGGGAGTGGGGGAGGAATGGGATGTAATTAGGGAAGCAGTGATGGCTTGCGCAAAAGATGCTAGTGGCATGAGAAGCGTGGGAGGTGGGCAGATTAGAAATGGTAGTAAATGGTGGGATGAAGAAGTAAGATTGTTAGTAAAAGAGAAGAGAGAGGCATTTGGACGAGTTTTGCAGGGAAACAGTGTAAATGACTGGGAGTTGTATAAAGGAAAGAGGCAGGAGGTCGAGAGAAAGGTACAAGAGTTGAAAAAGAGGGCAAATGAGAGTTGGAGTGAGAGAGTATCATTAAATTTTAAGGAGAATAAAAAGATGTTTTGGAAGGAGGTAAATAAAGTGTGTAAGGCAAGAGAACAAATGGGAACATCGGTGAAAGGAGCGAATGGGGAGGTGATAACAAGTAGTGGTGATGTGAGGAGATGGAGTGAGTATTTTGAAGGTTTGTTGAATGTGTTTGATAATAGAGTGGCAGATATAGGGTGTTTTGGATGAGGTGGTGTGCAAAGTGAGAGGGTTAGGGAGAACAATTTGGTAAACAGAGAAGAGGTAGTAAAAGCAGTGCGGAAGATGAAAGCCATCAAGGCAGCAGGTTTGGATGGTATTGCAGTGGAATTTATTAAAAAAGGGGGTGGCTGTGTTGTTAACTGGTTGGTAAGGATATTTAATGTATGTATGACTCATGGTAAGGTGCCTGAGGATTGGTGGAATGCATGCATAGTGCCATTGCACAAAGGCAAAGGGGATAAAGGTGAGTGCTTAAATTAGAGGTATAAGTTTGTTGAGTATTCCTAGTAAATTATATGGGAGGGTATTGATTGAGAGGGTGAAGGCATGTACAGAGCATCAGATTGGGGAAGAGCAGTGTGGTTTCAGAAGTGGTAGGGGATGTGTGGATCAGGTGTTTGCTTTGAAGAATGTATATGAGAAATACTTAGAAAAGCAAATGGATTTGTATGTAGCATTTATGGATCTGGAGAAGGCATATGATAGAGTTGATAGAGATGCTCTGTGGAAGGTTTTAAGATTATATGGTGGGGGAGGCAAGTTGTTAGAAGCAGTGAAAAGTTTTCATTGAGGATGTAAGGCATGTGTACAAGTAGGAAGAGAGGAAAGTGATTGGGTCTCAGTGAATGTTGGTTTGTGGCTGGGGTGCGTGATGTCTCCATGGTTGTTTAATCTATTTATGGATGGGGTTGTTAGGGAGGTGAATGAGTTTTGGAAAAAGGGGCAAGTATGCAGTCTGTTGTGGATGAGAGAGCTTGGGAAGTGAGTCAGTTGTTGTTTGCTGATGATACAGCGCTGGTGGCTGATGTGGGTGAGAAACTGCAGAAGCTGGTGACTGAGTTTGGTAAAGTGTGTGAAAGAAGAAAGCTGAGGGTAAATGTGAATAAGAGCAAAGTTATTTGGTACAGTAGGGTTGAGGAACAAGTCAGTTGGGAGGTAAGTTTGAATGGAGAAAAACTGGAGGAAGTGAGGTGCTTTAGATATCTGGGAGTGGATTTGGCAGCGGATGGAACCATGGAAGTGGAAGTGAGTCACAGGATGGGGGAGGGGGCGAAAGTTCTGGGAGCGTTGAAAAATGTGTGGAAGGCGAGAACATTATCTCAGAAAGCAAAAATGGGCATGTTTGAAGGAATAGTGGTTCCAACAATGCTATATGGTTGCGAGGCATGGGCTATAGATAGAGTTGTGTGGAGGAGGGTGGATGTGTTTGAAATGATATGTTTGAGGACAATATGTGGTGTGAGGTGGTTTGATCGAGTAAGTAACGAAAGGGTAAGAGGGATGTGTGGTAACAAAAGTGTGGTTGAGAGAGCAGAGGAGGGTGTTTTGAAATGGTTTGGTCACATGGAGAGAATGAGTGAGGAAAGATTGACAAAGAGGATATATGTGTCAGAGGTGGAGGGAACGAGGAGAAGTGGGAGACCAAATTGGAGGTGGAAAGATGGAGTGAAAAAGATTTTGAGCGATCAGGGCCTGAACATGCAGGAGGGTGAAAGGCGTGCAAGGAATAGAGTGAACTGGAACGATGTGGTATACTAGGGTCGATTTGCTGTCAATGGATTGAACCAGGGCATGTGAAACATCTGGGGTAAACCATGGAAAGTTTTGTAGAGCCTGGCTGTGGAAAGGGAGCTGTGGTTTTGGTGCATTATACATGACAGCTAGAGACTGAGTGTGAACGAATGTGGCCTTTGTTGTCTTTTCCTAGCGCTACCTCGTGTGCATGCGGGGGAGGGGTTGGTCATTTCATGTGTGGCGGGGTGGTGACAGGAATGAATAAGAGTAGCAAGTAAGAAGTATGTACATGTGTATATATGTATATGTCTGTGTATGTATATATATATGTATCCCTGGGGATAGGGGAGAAAGAATACTTCCCACGCATTCCTCACGTGTCATAGAAGGCGACTAAAGGGGACAGGAGCGGGGGGCCAGAAACCCTCCCCTCCTTGTATTTTAACTTTCTAAAAGGGGAAACAGAAGAAGGAGTCATGCGAGGAGTGCTCATCCTCCTCGAAGGCTCAGATTGGGGTGTCTAAATGTGTATGGATGTAACCAAGATGAGAAAAAAGGAGAGATAGGTAGTATGTTTGAGGAAAGGAACCTGGATGTTTTGGCTCTGAGTGAAATGAAGCTCAAAGGTAAACGGGGAAGAGTGGTTTGGGAATGTCTTGGGATTAAAGTCAGAGGTTGGTGAGATATCAAGAGCAAGGGAAGGAGTAGCACTACTCCTGAAACAGGAGTGGTGGGACTATTTGATCAAGTGTATGAAAGTGAACTCTAGATTGATATGGGTAAAACTGAAAGTGGATGGAGAGAGATTGGTGATTATTGGAGCATATGCACCTGGGCATGAGAAGAAAGGTCATGAGAGGCAAGTGTTTTGGGAGCAGCTGAGTGAGTGTGTTCGTACTTTTGATGCACAAGACTGAGATATAGTGACAGGTGATTTGAATGCAATGGTGAGTAATGTGGCAGTTGAGGGAATAATTGGTGTACATAGGGTGTTCAGTGTTGTAAATGGAAATGGTGAGGAGCATGTAGATTTGTGTGCTGAAAAAGGACTGGTGATTGGGAATACCTGGTTTAAAGAGAGAGATATACATAAGTATATGTATGTAAGTAGGAGAGATGGCCAGAGAGCATTATTGGATTCTGTGTCAATTGATAGGCGCGTTAAAGAGAGACTTTTGGATGTTTATGTGCTGAGAGGTGCAACTGGAGGGATGTCTGATCATTACCTTATGGAGGCAAAGGTGAAGATTTGTAGAAGTTTTCAGAAAAGAAGAGAGAATGTTGGGGTGAAGAGACTGGTGAGAGTAAGTGAGCTTGGGAAGGAGACTTGTGTGAGGAAAAAGGCTAGAGCAATGGACGTAAGGGGAGTGGGGGAGGAATGGGATGTAATTAGGGAAGCAGTGATGGCTTGCGCAAAAGATGCTAGTGGCATGAGAAGCGTGGGAGGTGGGCAGATTAGAAATGGTAGTAAATGGTGGGATGAAGAAGTAAGATTGTTAGTAAAAGAGAAGAGAGAGGCATTTGGATGAGTTTTGCAGGGAAACAGTGCAAATGACTGGGAGATGTATAAAGGAAAGAGGCAGGAGGTCGAGAGAAAGGTACAAGAGTTGAAAAAGAGGGCAAATGAGAGTTGGAGTGAGAGAGTATCATTAAATTTTAAGGAGAATAAAAAGATGTTTTGGAAGGAGGTAAATAAAGTGTGTAAGGCAAGAGAACAAATGAGAACATCGGTGAAAGGAGCGAATGGGGAGGTGATAACAAGTAGTGGTGTTGTGAGGAGATGGAGTGAGTATTTTGAAGGTTTGTTGAATGTGTTTGATAATAGAGTGGCAGATATAGGGTGTTTTGGATGAGGTGGTGTGCAAAGTGAGAGGGTTAGGGAGAACAATTTGGTAAACAGAGAAGAGGTAGTAAAAGCAGTGCGGAAGATGAAAGCTGTCAAGGCAGCAGGTTTGGATGGTATTGCAGTGGAATTTATTAAAAAAGGGGGTGGCTGTGTTGTTAACTGGTTGGTAAGGATATTTAATGTATGTATGACTCATGGTAAGGTGCCTGAGGATTGGTGGAATGCATGCATAGTGCCATTGTACAAAGGCAAAGGGGATAAAGGTGAGTGCTTAAATTAGAGGTATAAGTTTGTTGAGTATTCCTAGTAAATCATATGGGAGGGTATTGATTGAGAGGGTGAAGGCATGTACAGAGCATCAGACTGGGGAAGAGCAGTGAGTGTGGTTTCAGAAGTGGTAGGGATGTGTGGATCAGGTGTTTGCTTTGAAGAATGTATGTGAGAAATACTTAGAAAAGCAAATGGATTTGTATGTAGCATTTATGGATCTGGAGAAGGCATATGATAGAGTTGATAGAGATGCTCTGTGGAAGGTTTTAAGATTATATGGTGGGGGAGGCAAGTTGTTAGAAGCATTGAAAAGTTTTCATCGAGGATGTAAGGCATGTGTACAAGTAGGAAGAGAGGAAAGTGATTGGGTCTCAGTGAATGTTGGTTTGTGGCTGGGGTGCGTGATGTCTCCATGGTTGTTTAATTTATTTATGGATGGGGTTGTTAGGGAGGTGAATGAGTTTTGGAAAAAGGGGCAAGTATGCAGTCTGTTGTGGATGAGAGAGCTTGGGAAGTGAGTCAGTTGTTGTTTGCTGATGATACAGCGCTGGTGGCTGATGTGGGTGAGAAACTGCAGAAGCTGGTGACTGAGTTTGGTAAAGTGTGTGAAAGAAGAAAGCTGAGGGTAAATGTGAATAAGAGCAAAGTTATTTGGTACAGTAGGGTTGAGGAACAAGTCAGTTGGGAGGTAAGTTTGAATGGAGAAAAACTGGAGGAAGTGAGGTGCTTTAGATATCTGGGAGTGGATTTGGCAGCGGATGGAACCATGGAAGTGGAAGTGAGTCACAGGATGGGGGAGGGGGCGAAAGTTCTGGGAGCGTTGAAAAATGTGTGGAAGGCGAGAACATTATCTCAGAAAGCAAAAATGGGCATGTTTGAAGGAATAGTGGTTCCAACAATGCTATATGGTTGTGAGGCATGGGCTATAGATAGAGTTGTGTGGAGGAGGGTGGATGTGTTTGAAATGATATGTTTGAGGACAATATGTGGTGTGAGGTGGTTTGATTGAGTAAGTAACGAAAGGGTAAGAGGGATGTGTGGTAACAAAAGTGTGGTTGAGAGAGCAGAGGAGGGTGTTTTGAAATGGTTTGGTCACATGTAGAGAATGAGTGAGGAAAGATTGACAAAGAGGATATATGTGTCAGAGGCGGAGGGAACGAGGAGAAGTGGGAGACCAAATTGGAGGTGGAAAGATGGAGTGAAAAAGATTTTGAGTGATCAGGGCCTGAACATGCAGGAGGGTGAAAGGCGTGCAAGGAATAGAGTGAACTGGAACGATGTGGTATACTAGGGTCGATTTGCTGTCAATGGATTGAACCAGGGCATGTGAAGCATCTGGGGTAAACTATGGAAAGTTTTGTAGAGCCTGGCTGTGGAAAGGGAGCTGTGGTTTTGGTGCATTATACATGACAGCTAGAGACTGAGTGTGAACGAATGTGGCCTTTCTTGTCTTTTCCTAGCGCTACCTCGCGTGCATGCGGGGGGAGGGGTTGGTTATTTCATGTGTGGCGGGGTGGTGACAGGAATGAATAAGAGTAGCAAGTAAGAAGTATGTACATGTGTATATATGTATATGTCTGTGTATGTATATATATGTATCCCTGGGGATAGGGGAGAAAGAATACTTCCCACGCATTCCTCACGTGTCATAGAAGGTGACTAAAGGGTACAGGAGACGGGGGGCCAGAAACCCTCCCCTCCTTGTATTTTAACTTTCTAAAAGGGGAAACAGAAGAAGGAGTCACGCGAGGAGTGCTCATCCTCCTCGAAGGCTCAGATTGGGGTGTCTAAATGTGTATGGATGTAACCAAGATGAGAAAAAAGGAGAGATAGGTAGTATGTTTGAGGAAAGGAACCTGGATGTTTTGGCTCTGAGTGAAACGAAGCTCAAGGGTAAAGGGGAAGAGTGGTTTGGGAATGTCTTGGGAGTAAAGTCAGAGGTTAGTGAGAGGACAAGAGCAAGGGAAGGAGTAGCACTACTCCTGAATCAGGAGTTGTGGGAGTATGTGATAGAGTGTAAGAAAGTAAATTCTAGATTGATATGGGTAAAACTGAAAGTTGATGGCGAGAGATGGGTGATTATTGGTGCATATGCACCTGGGCATGAGAAGAAAGATCATGAGAGGCAAGTGTTTAGGGAGCAGCTGAATGAGTGTGTTAGTGGTTTTAATGCACAAGACCGGGTTATAGAGATGGGTGATTTGAATGCAAAGGTGAGTAATGTGGCAGTTGAGGGAATAATTGGTATACATGGAGTGTTCAGTGTTGTAAATGGAAATGGTGAAGAGCTTGTAGATTTATGTGCTGAAAAAGGACTGGTGATTGGGAATACCTGGTTTAAAAAGCGAGAGGTTCATAAGTATATGTGTGTAAGTAGGAGAAATGGCCAGAGAGCGTTATTGGATTACGTGTTAATTGATAGATGCACGAAAGAGAGACTTTTGGATGTTAATGTGCTGAGAGGTGCACCTGGAGGGATGTCTGATCATTATCTTGTGGAGGCGAAGGTGAAGATTTGTGGGGGTTTTCATAAAAGAAGAGAGAATGTTGGGGTGAAGAGAGTGGTGAGAGTAAGTGAGCTTGGGAAGGAGACTTGTGTGAGGAAGTACCAGGAGAGACTGAGTACAGAATGGAAAAAGGTGAGAACAAAGGAGGTAAGGGGAGTGGGGGAGGAATGGGATGTATTGAGGGAAGCTGTGATGGCTTGCGCAAAAGATGCTTGTGGCATGAGAAGCGTGGGAGGTGGGTTGATTAGAAAAGGTAGTGAGTGGTGGGATGAAGAAATAAGATTATTAGTGAAAGACAAGAGAGAGGCATTTGGACGATTTTTGCAGGGAAAAAATGTAAATGAGTGGGAGAGGTATAAAAGAAAGAGGCAGGAGGTCAAGAGAAAGGTGCAAGAGGTGAAAAAGAGGGCAAATGAGAGTTGGGGTGAGAGAGTATCATTAAATTTTAGGGAGAATAAAAAGATGTTTTGGAAGGAGGTAAATAAAGTGTGTAAGTTAAGGGAGCAAATGGGAACTTCAGTGAAGGGGGCTAATGGGGAGGTGATAACAAGTAGTGGGGATGTGAGAAGGAGATGTAGTGAGTATTTTGAAGGTTTGTTGAATGTGTTTGATGATAGAGTGGCAGATATAGGGTGTTTTGGTCGAGGTGGTGTGCAAAGTGAGAGGGTTAGGGAAAATGATTTGGTAAATAGAGAAGAGGTAGTAAAAGCTTTGCGGAAGATGAAAGCCGGCAAGGCAGCAGGTTTGGATGGTATTGCAGTGGGATCTATTAATAAAGGGGGTGACTGTATTGTTGATTGGTTGGTAAGGTTATTTAATGTATGTATGATTCATGGTGAGGTACCTGAGGATTGGCGGAATGCTTGCATAGTGCCATTGTACAAAGGCTGAGGGGATAAGAGTGAGTGCTCAAATTACAGAGGTATAAGTTTGTTGAGTATTCCTGGTAAATTATATGGGAGGGTATTGATTGAGAGGGTGAAGGCATGTACAGAGCATCCGATTGGGGAAGAGCAGTGTGGTTTCAGAAGTGGTAGAGGATGTGTGGATCAGGTGTTTGCTTTGAAGAATGTATGAGAAATACTTAGAAAAACAAATGGATTTGTATGTAGCATTCATGGATCTGGAGAAGGCATATGATAGAGTTGATAGAGATGCTCTGTGGAATGTTTTAATATATGGTGTGGGAGGCAAGTTGTTAGAAGCAGTGAAAAGTTTTTATCTAAGATGTAAGGCATGTGTACGTGTAGGAAGAGAGGAAAGTGATTGGTTCTCAGTGAATGTAGGTTTGCGGCAGGGGTGTGTGATGTCTCCATGGTTGTTTAATTTGTTTACGGATGGGGTTGTTCGGGAGGTGAATGCAAGAGTTTTGGAAAGAAGGGCAAGTATGCAGTCTGTTGTGGATGAGAGAGCTTGGGAAGTGAGTTAGTTTTTGTTTGCTGATGATACAGTGCTGGTGGCTGATTCATGTAAGAAACTGCAGAAGCTGGTGACTGAGTTTGGTAAAGTGTGTGAAAGAAGAAAGTTAAGAGTAAATATGAATAAGAGCAAGGTTATTAGGTACAGTAGGGTTGAGGGTCAAGTCAATTGGGAGGTAATTTTGAGTGAAGAAAAACTGGAGGAAGTAAAGTGTTTTAGATATCTGGGAGTGGATCTGGCAGCGGATGGAACCATGGAAGCGGAAGTGAATCATAGAGTGGGGGAGGGGGCCAAAATTCTGGGAGCCTTGAAGAATGTTTGGAAGTCGAGAACATTATCTCGGAAAGCAAAAATGGGTATGTTTGAAGGAATAGTGGTTCCAACAATGTTGTATGGTTGCGAGGCGTGGGCTATGGATAGAGTTGTGCAGAGGAGGTTGGATGTGCTGGAAATGAGATGTTTGAGGACAATATTTGGTGTGAGGCGGTTTGATCGAGTAAGCAATGTAAGGGTAAGAGAGATGTGTGGAAACAAAAAGAGTGTGGTTGAGAGAGCAGAAGAGGGTGTTTTGAGATGGTTTGGTCACATGGAGAGAATGAGTGAAGAAAGATTGACCAAGAAGATATATGTGTCAGAGGCGGAGGGAACAAGAAGTGGGAGACCAAATTGGAGGTGGAGGAATGGAATGAAAAAGATTTTGAGCGACTGGGGCCTGAACATGCAGGAGGGTGAAAGGCGTGCCAGGAATAGAGTGAATTGGAACGATGTGGTATACCGGGGTCGACGTGCTGTCAATGGACTGAACCAGGGCATGTGAAGCGTCTGGGGTAAACCATGGAAAGTTGTGTGGGGCCTGGATGTGGAAAGGGAGCTTTGGTTTCGGTGCATTATTACATGACAGTTAGAGACTGAGTGTGAACGAATGGGCCTTTGTTGTCTTTTCCTAGCGCTACCTTGCGTGCATGCGGGGGGAGGGGTTTGGTCATTTCATGTGTGGCGGGGTGGTGACAGAATGAATAAGAGTAGCAAGTAAGAAGTATGTACATGTGTATATATGTATATGTCTGTGTATGTAATATATAATGTATCCCTGGGGATAGGGGAGAAAGAATACTTCCCACGCATTCCCACGTGTCATAGAAGGTGACTAAAGGGGACAGGAGCGGGGGGCCAGAAACCCCTCCCCTCCTTGTATTTTAACTTTCTAAAAGGGGAAACCGAAGAAGGAGTCACGCGAGGAGTGCTCATCCTCCTCGAAGGCTCAGATTGGGGTGTCTAAATGTGTATGGATGTAACCAAGATGAGAAAAAAGGAGAGATAGGTAGTATGTTTGAGGAAAGGAACCTGGATGTTTTGGCTCTGAGTGAAATGAAGCTCAAGGTAAAGGGGAAGAGTGGTTTGGGAATGTCTTGGGATTAAAGTCAGAGGGTTGGTGAGAGAACAAGAGCAGGGGAAGGAGTAACTCCTGAAACGGGAGTGGTGGGACTATGTGATCAAGTGTATGAAAGTGAACTCTAGATTGATATGGGTAAAACTGAAAGTGGAGGGGGAGAGATTGGTGATTATTGGGCATATGCACCGGCATGAGAAGAAAGATCATGAGAGGCAAGTGTTTTGGGAGCAGCTGAGTGAGTGTGTTCGTATTTTGATGCACAAGACGAGATATATGACAGGTGATTTGAAATGCAATGGTGAGTAATGTGGCAGTTGAGGAATAATTGGTGTACATAGGGTGTTCAGTGTTGTAAATGGAAATGGTGAGAGCATGTAGATTTGTGTGCTGAAAAAGGACTGGTGATGTGGAATACCTGGTTTAAAAGAGGAGATATACATAAGTATATGTATGTAAGTAGGAGAGATGGCCAGAGAGCATTATTGGATTCTGTGTCAATTGATAGGCGCGTTAAAGAGACTTTGGATGTTTATGTGCTGAGAGGTGCAACTGGAGGGATGTCTGATCATTACCTTATGGAGGCAAAGGTGAAGATTTGTAGAAGTTTTTCAGAAAAGAAGAGAGAATGTTGGGGTGAAGAGATTGGTGAGAGTAAGTGAGCTTGGGAAGGAGACTTGTGTGAGGAAAAAGGCTAGAGCAATGGACGTAAGGGGAGTGGGTGGAGGAATGGGAATGTAATTAGGGAAGCAGTGATGGCTTGCGCAAAAGATGCTAGTGGCATGAGAAGCGTGGGAGGTGGGCAGATTAGAAATGGTAGTAAATGGTGGGATGAAGAAGTAAGATTGTTAGTAAAAGAGAAGAGAGAGGCATTTGGACGAGTTTTGCAGGGAAACAGTGTAAATGACTGGAGATGTATAAAGGAAAGAGGCAGGAGGTCGAGAGAAAGGTACAAGAGTGAAAAAGAGGGCAAATGAGAGTTGGAGTGAGAGAGTATCATTAAATTTTAAGGAGAATAAAAAGATGTTTTGGAAGGAGGTAAATAAAGTGTGTAAGGCAAGAGGAAAAATGGGAACATTCGGTGAAAGGAGCGAATGGGGAGGTGATAACAAGTAGTGGTGATGTGAGGAGATGGAGTGAGTATTTTGAAGGTTTGTTGAATGTGTTTGATAATAGAGTGGCAGATATAGGTGTTTTGGATGAGGTGGTGTGCAAAGTGAGAGGGTTAGGGAGAACAATTTGGTAAACAGAGAAGAGGTAGTAAAAGCTGTGCGGAAGATGAAAGCCACAAGGCAGCAGGTTTGGATGGTATTGCAGTGGAATTTATTAAAAAAGGGGTGGCTGTGTTGTTAACTGGTTGGTAAGGATATTTAATGTATGTATGACTCATGGTAAGGTGCCTGAGGATTGGTGGAATGCATGCATAGTGCCATTGCACAAAGGCAAAGGGGATAAAGGTGAGTGCTTAAATTAAGAGGTATAAGTTTGTTGAGTATTCCTAGTAAATTATATGGGAGGGTATTGATTGAGAGGGTGAAGGCATGTACAAGAGCATCAGATTGGGGAAGAGCAGTGTGGTTTCAGAAGTGGTAGGGGATGTGTGGATCAGGTGTTTGCTTTGAAGAATGTATATGAGAAATACTTAGAAAAGCAAATGATTTGTATGTAGCATTTATGGATCTGGAGAAGGCATATGATAGAGTTGATAGAGATGCTCTGTGGAAGGTTTTAAGATTATATGGTGGGGGAGGCAAGTTGTTAGAAGCAGTGAAAAGTTTTCATTGAGGATGTAAGGCATGTGTACAAGTAGGAAGAGAGGAAAGTGATTGGTCTCAGTGAATGTTGGTTTGTGGCGGGGTGCGTGATGTCTCCATGGTTGTTTAATCTATTTATGGATGGGGTTGTTAGGGAGGTGAATGAGTTTTGGAAAAAGGGGCAAGTATGCAGTCTGTTGTGGATGAGAGAGCTTGGGAAGTGAGTCAGTTGTTGTTTGCTGATGATACAGCGCTGGTGGCTGATCGGGGTGAGAAACTGCAGAAGCTGGTGACTGAGTTTGGTAAAGTGTGTGAAAGAAGAAAGCTGAGAGTAAATGTGAATAAGAGCAAGGTTATTAGGTACAGTAGGGTTGAGGGAACAAGTCTAGTTGGGAGGTAGTTTGAATGGAGAAAAACTGGAGGAAGTGAGGTGCTTTTAGATATCTGGGAGTGGATTTTGGCAGCGGATGGAACCATGGAAGTGGAAGTGAGTCACAGGATGGGGGAGGGGGCGAAAGTTCTGGGAGCGTTTGAAAAATGTGTGGAAGGCGAGAACATTATCTCAGAAAGCAAAAATGGGCTATGTTTGAAGGAATAGTGGTTCCAACAATGCTATATGGTTGCGAGGCTGGGCTATAGATAGAGTTGTGTGGAGGAGGGTGGATGTGTTGGAAATGATATGTTTGAGGACAATATGTGGTGTGAGGTGGTTTGATCGAATAAGTAATGAAAGGGTAAGAGAGATGTGTGGTAATAAAGAGAGTGTGGTTGAGAGAGCAGAAGAGGGTGAATTGGAAATGGTTTGGACACATGGAGAGAATGAGTGAAGAAAGATTGACAAAGAGGATGTATGTGTCAGAGGTGGAGGGAACGAGGAGAAATGGGAGCCCAAATTGGAGGTGGAAGGATGGAGTGAAAAGGATTTTAAGCGATCGGGGCCTGAACATACAGGAGGGTGAAAGGTGTGCAAGGAATAGAGTGAACTGGAATGATGTGGTATACCGGGGTCGACGTGCTGTCAATGGATTGAACCAGGGCATGTGAAGCGTTTGGGGTAAACCATGGAAAGTTTTGTGTGGCCTGGATGTGGAAAGGGAGCTGTGGTTTTGGTGCATTACTCATGACAGCTAGAGTCTGAGTGTGGACGAATGTGGCCTTTGTTGTCCTTTCCTAGCACTACCTCACATGCAAGCGGGGGGAGAGGGTATCATTTCATGTGTGGCGGGGTGGCGAAGGGAATGGATGAAGGCAGCATGTATGAATATGTGCATGTGTATATATGTATATGTCTGTGTATGGGGATAGGGGAGAAAGAATACTTCCCACGCATTCCTCACGTGTCGTAGAAGGCGACTAAAGGGGATGGGAGTGGGGGGCTAGAAACCTTCCCCTCCTTGTACTTTAACTTTCTAAAAGGGGAAACAGAAGAAGGAGTTACACTAGGAGTGCTCATCCTCCTCGAAGGCTCAGATTGGGGTGTCTAAATGTGTGTGGATGTAACCAAGATGAGAAAAAAGGAGAGAGAGGTAGTATGTTTGAGGAAAGGAACCTGGATGTTTTGGCTCTGAGTGAAATGAAGCTCAAAGGTAAGGGGGAAGAGTGGTTTGGGAATGTCATGGGATTAAAGTCAGAGGTTGGTGAGAGAACAAGAGCAAGGGAAGGAGTAGCACTACTCCTGAAACAGGAGTGGTAGGACTATGTGATCAAGTGTATGAAAGTGAACTCTAGATTGATATGGGTAAAACTGAAAGTGGATGGAGAGAGATTGGTGATTATTGGAGCATATGCACCTGGGCATGAGAAGAAAGATCATGAGAGGCAAGTGTTTTGGGAGCAGCTGAGTGAGTGTGTTCGTACTTTTGATGCACAAGACTGAGATATAGTGACAGGTGATTTGAATGCAATGGTGAGTAATGTGGCAGTTGAGGGAATAATTGGTGTACATAGGGTGTTCAGTGTTGTAAATGGAAATGGTGAGGAGCATGTAGATTTGTGTGCTGAAAAAGGACTGGTGATTGGGAATACCTGGTTTAAAGAGAGAGATATACATAAGTATATGTATGTAAGTAGGAGAGATGGCCAGAGAGCATTATTGGATTCTGTGTCAATTGATAGGCACGTGAAAGAGAGACTTTTGGATGTTTATGTGCTGAGAGGTGCAACTGGAGGGATGTCTGATCATTACCTTATGGAGGCAAAGGTGAAGATTTGTAGAAGTTTTCAGAAAAGAAGAGAGAATGTTGGGGTGAAGAGATTGGTGAGAGTAAGTGAGCTTGGGAAGGAGACTTGTGTGAGGAAAAAGGCTAGAGCAATGGACGTAAGGGGAGTGGGGGAGGAATGGGATGTAATTAGGGAAGCAGTGATGGCTTGCGCAAAAGATGCTAGTGGCATGAGAAGCATGGGAGGTGGGCAGATTAGAAATGGTAGTAAATGGTGGGATGAAGAAGTAAGATTGTTAGTAAAAGAGAAGAGAGAGGCATTTGGACGAGTTTTGCAGGGAAACAGTGCAAATGACTGGGAGATGTATAAAGGAAAGAGGCAGGAGGTCGAGAGAAAGGTACAAGAGTTGAAAAAGAGGGCAAATGAGAGTTGGAGTGAGAGAGTATCATTAAATTTTAAGGAGAATAAAAAGATGTTTTGGAAGGAGGTAAATAAAGTGTGTAAGGCAAGAGAACAAATGGGAACATCGGTGAAAGGAGCGAATGGGGAGGTGATAACAAGTAGTGGTGATGTGAGGAGATGGAGTGAGTATTTTGAAGGTTTGTTGAATGTGTTTGATAATAGAGTGGCAGATATAGGGTGTTTTGGATGAGGTGGTGTGCAAAGTGAGAGGGTTAGGGAGAACAATTTGGTAAACAGAGAAGAGGTAGTAAAAGCAGTGCGGAAGATGAAAGCCGTCAAGGCAGCAGGTTTGGATGGTATTGCAGTGGAATTTATTAAAAAAGGGGGTGGCTGTGTTGTTAACTGGTTGGTAAGGATATTTAATGTATGTATGACTCATGGTAAGGTGCCTGAGGATTGGTGGAATGCATGCATAGTGCCATTGTACAAAGGCAAAGGGGATAAAGGTGAGTGCTTAAATTAGAGGTATAAGTTTGTTGAGTATTCCTAGTAAATTATATGGGAGGGTATTGATTGAGAGGGTGAAGGCATGTACAGAGCATCAGACTGGGGAAGAGCAGTGTGGTTTCAGAAGTGGTAGGGGATGTATGGATCAGGTGTTTGCTTTGAAGAATGTATGTGAGAAATACTTAGAAAAGCAAATGGATTTGTATGTAGCATTTATGGATCTGGAGAAGGCATATGATAGAGTTGATAGAGATGCTCTGTGGAAGGTTTTAAGATTATATGGTGGGGGAGGCAAGTTGTTAGAAGCAGTGAAAAGTTTTCATTGAGGATGTAAGGCATGTGTACAAGTAGGAAGAGAGGAAAGTGACTGGGTCTCAGTGAATGGTGGTTTGTGGCTGGGGTGCGTGATGTCTCCATGGTTGTTTAATTTATTTATGGATGGGGTTGTTAGGGAGGTGAATGAGTTTTGGAAAAAGGGGCAAGTATGCAGTCTGTTGTGGATGAGAGAGCTTGGGAAGTGAGTCAGTTGTTGTTTGCTGATGATACAGCGCTGGTGGCTGATGTGGGTGAGAAACTGCAGAAGCTGGTGACTGAGTTTGGTAAAGTGTGTGAAAGAAGAAAGCTGAGGGTAAATGTGAATAAGAGCAAAGTTATTTGGTACAGTAGGGTTGAGGAACAAGTCAGTTGGGAGGTAAGTTTGAATGGAGAAAAACTGGAGGAAGTGAGGTGCTTTAGATATCTGGGAGTGGATTTGGCAGCGGATGGAACCATGGAAGTGGAAGTGAGTCACAGGATGGGGGAGGGGGCAAAAGTTCTGGGAGCGTTGAAAAATGTGTGGAAGGCGAGAACATTATCTCAGAAAGCAAAAATGGGCATGTTTGAAGGAATTGTGGTTCCAATAATGCTATATGGTTGCGAGGCATGGGCTATAGATAGAGTTGTGTGGAGGAGGGTGGATGTGTTTGAAATGATATGTTTGAGGACAATATGTGGTGTGAGGTGGTTTGATTGAGTAAGTAACGAAAGGGTAAGAGGGATGTGTGGTAACAAAAGTGTGGTTGAGAGAGCAGAGGAGGGTGTTTTGAAATGGTTTGGTCACATGGAGAGAATGAGTGAGGAAAGATTGACAAAGAGGATATATGTGTCAGAGGCGGAGGGAACGAGGAGAAGTGGGAGACCAAATTGGAGGTGGAAAGATGGAGTGAAAAAGATTTTGAGTGATCAGGGCCTGAACATGCAGGAGGGTGAAAGGCGTGCAAGGAATAGAGTGAACTGGAACGGTGTGGTATACTAGGGTCGATTTGCTGTCAATGGATTGAACCAGGGCATGTGAAGCATCTGGGGTAAACCATGGAAAGTTTTGTAGAGCCTGGCTGTGGAAAGGGAGCTGTGGTTTTGGTGCATTATACATGACAGCTAGAGACTGAGTGTGAATGAATGTGGCCTTTGTTGTCTTTTCCTAGCGCTACCTCGCGTGCATGCGGGGGGAGGGGTTGGTTATTTCATGTGTGGCGGGGTGGTGACAGGAATGAATAAGAGTAGCAAGTAAGAAGTATGTACATGTGTATATATGTATATGTCTGTGTATGTATATATATGTATCCCTGGGGATAGGGGAGAAAGAATACTTCCCACGCATTCCTCACGTGTCATAGAAGGTGACTAAAGGGGACAGGAGCGGGGGGGCCAGAAACCCTCCCCTCCTTGTATTTTAACTTTCTAAAAGGGGAAACAGAAGAAGGAGTCACGCGAGGAGTGCTCATCCTCCTCGAAGGCTCAGATTGGGGTGTCTAAATGTGTATGGATGTAACCAAGATGAGAAAAAAGGAGAGATAGGTAGTATGTTTGAGGAAAGGAACCTGGATGTTTTGGCTCTGAGTGAAACGAAGCTCAAGGGTAAAGGGGAAGAGTGGTTTGGGAATGTCTTGGGAGTAAAGTCAGAGGTTAGTGAGAGGACAAGAGCAAGGGAAGGAGTAGCACTACTCCTGAATCAGGAGTTGTGGGAGTATGTGATAGAGTGTAAGAAAGTAAATTCTAGATTGATATGGGTAAAACTGAAAGTTGATGGCGAGAGATGGGTGATTATTGGTGCATATGCACCTGGGCATGAGAAGAAAGATCATGAGAGGCAAGTGTTTAGGGAGCAGCTGAATGAGTGTGTTAGTGGTTTTAATGCACAAGACCGGGTTATAGAGATGGGTGATTTGAATGCAAAGGTGAGTAATGTGGCAGTTGAGGGAATAATTGGTATACATGGAGTGTTCAGTGTTGTAAATGGAAATGGTGAAGAGCTTGTAGATTTATGTGCTGAAAAAGGACTGGTGATTGGGAATACCTGGTTTAAAAAGCGAGAGGTTCATAAGTATATGTGTGTAAGTAGGAGAAATGGCCAGAGAGCGTTATTGGATTACGTGTTAATTGATAGATGCACGAAAGAGAGACTTTTGGATGTTAATGTGCTGAGAGGTGCACCTGGAGGGATGTCTGATCATTATCTTGTGGAGGCGAAGGTGAAGATTTGTGGGGGTTTTCATAAAAGAAGAGAGAATGTTGGGGTGAAGAGAGTGGTGAGAGTAAGTGAGCTTGGGAAGGAGACTTGTGTGAGGAAGTACCAGGAGAGACTGAGTACAGAATGGAAAAAGGTGAGAACAAAGGAGGTAAGGGGAGTGGGGGAGGAATGGGATGTATTGAGGGAAGCTGTGATGGCTTGCGCAAAAGATGCTTGTGGCATGAGAAGCGTGGGAGGTGGGTTGATTAGAAAAGGTAGTGAGTGGTGGGATGAAGAAATAAGATTATTAGTGAAAGACAAGAGAGAGGCATTTGGACGATTTTTGCAGGGAAAAAATGTAAATGAGTGGGAGAGGTATAAAAGAAAGAGGCAGGAGGTCAAGAGAAAGGTGCAAGAGGTGAAAAAGAGGGCAAATGAGAGTTGGGGTGAGAGAGTATCATTAAATTTCAGGGAGAATAAAAAGATGTTTTGGAAGGAGGTAAATAAAGTGTGTAAGTTAAGGGAGCAAATGGGAACTTCAGTGAAGGGGGCTAATGGGGAGGTGATAACAAGTAGTGGGGATGTGAGAAGGAGATGTAGTGAGTATTTTGAAGGTTTGTTGAATGTGTTTGATGATAGAGTGGCAGATATAGGGTGTTTTGGTCGAGGTGGTGTGCAAAGTGAGAGTGTTAGGGAAAATGATTTGGTAAATAGAGAAGAGGTAGTAAAAGCTTTGCGGAAGATGAAAGCCGGCAAGGCAGCAGGTTTGGATGGTATTGCAGTGGGATCTATTAATAAAGGGGGTGACTGTATTGTTGATTGGTTGGTAAGGTTATTTAATGTATGTATGATTCATGGTGAGGTACCTGAGGATTGGCGGAATGCTTGCATAGTGCCATTGTACAAAGGCTGAGGGGATAAGAGTGAGTGCTCAAATTACAGAGGTATAAGTTTGTTGAGTATTCCTGGTAAATTATATGGGAGGGTATTGATTGAGAGGGTGAAGGCATGTACAGAGCATCCGATTGGGGAAGAGCAGTGTGGTTTCAGAAGTGGTAGAGGATGTGTGGATCAGGTGTTTGCTTTGAAGAATGTATGAGAAATACTTAGAAAAACAAATGGATTTGTATGTAGCATTCATGGATCTGGAGAAGGCATATGATAGAGTTGATAGAGATGCTCTGTGGAATGTTTTAATATATGGTGTGGGAGGCAAGTTGTTAGAAGCAGTGAAAAGTTTTTATCTAGGATGTAAGGCATGTGTACGTGTAGGAAGAGAGGAAAGTGATTGGTTCTCAGTGAATGTAGGTTTGCGGCAGGGGTGTGTGATGTCTCCATGGTTGTTTAATTTGTTTACGGATGGGGTTGTTCGGGAGGTGAATGCAAGAGTTTTGGAAAGAAGGGCAAGTATGCAGTCTGTTGTGGATGAGAGAGCTTGGGAAGTGAGTCAGTTTTTGTTTGCTGATGATACAGTGCTGGTGGCTGATTCATGTAAGAAACTGCAGAAGCTGGTGACTGAGTTTGGTAAAGTGTGTGAAAGAAGAAAGTTAAGAGTAAATATGAATAAGAGCAAGGTTATTAGGTACAGTAGGGTTGAGGGTCAAGTCAATTGGGAGGTAATTTTGAGTGAAGAAAAACTGGAGGAAGTAAAGTGTTTTAGATATCTGGGAGTGGATCTGGCAGCGGATGGAACCATGGAAGCGGAAGTGAATCATAGAGTGGGGGAGGGGGCCAAAATTCTGGGAGCCTTGAAGAATGTTTGGAAGTCGAGAACATTATCTCGGAAAGCAAAAATGGGTATGTTTGAAGGAATAGTGGTTCCAACAATGTTGTATGGTTGCGAGGCGTGGGCTATGGATAGAGTTGTGCAGAGGAGGGTGGATGTGCTGGAAATGAGATGTTTGAGGACAATATTTGGTGTGAGGCGGTTTGATCGAGTAAGCAATGTAAGGGTAAGAGAGATGTGTGGAAACAAAAAGAGTGTGGTTGAGAGAGCAGAAGAGGGTGTTTTGAGATGGTTTGGTCACATGGAGAGAATGAGTGAAGAAAGATTGACCAAGAAGATATATGTGTCAGAGGCGGAGGGAACAAGAAGTGGGAGACCAAATTGGAGGTGGAGGAATGGAATGAAAAAGATTTTGAGCGACTGGGGCCTGAACATGCAGGAGGGTGAAAGGCGTGCCAGGAATAGAGTGAATTGGAACGATGTGGTATACCGGGGTCGACGTGCTGTCAATGGACTGAACCAGGGCATGTGAAGCGTCTGGGGTAAACCATGGAAAGTTGTGTGGGGCCTGGATGTGGAAAGGGAGCTTTGGTTTCGGTGCATTATTACATGACAGTTAGAGACTGAGTGTGAACGAATGGGGCCTTTGGTTTCTTTTCCTACGCGCTACCTCGCACACATGAGGGGGGAGGGGGTTGTTATTCCATGTGTGGCGAGGTGGCGATGGGAACAAATAAAGGCAGACAGTATGAATTATGTACATGTGTATATATGTATATGTCTGTGTGTGTGTATATATATGTGTACATTGAGATGTATAGGTATGTATATTTGCATGTGTGGATGTGTATGTATATACATGTGTATGTGGGCAGGTTGGGCCATTCTTTCATCTGTTTCCTTGCACTACCTCGCGAACGTGTGAGACAGTGACAAAGCAAAATAAATAAAAATAAATAAACGTTGAAATTTATAGGTATATGTGCGTGTGTGGACGTGTATGTGGGTGGGTTGGGCTATTCTTTCGTCTGTTTCCTTGTGCTACCTCGCTAACGAAGGTGACAGCGACTAAGTATGCTAAATATAATGATAATAATGATGAAATGTATAGGTATGTATTTGTGTGTGTGTGGGCATTTATGTATATACATTTGTATATGGGTGGGTTGGGCTATTCTTTCGTCTGTTTCCTTGTACTACCTCACTAACACGGGAGACTGCGACAAAGTATAATAAATAGATAAGAATAATCTAATCTGGGTGTGGTAGAGGAAGTAGGTGATAGGCATACCTCAAAATGGGAGATAGAGACAGTAGATGGTAGTTATCCTTAACATGATGGTGCTAGAGACAATAGAATGTGATTATATCTTAACCTTGGTGTGGCAGACAGTGCACAGTGGTTATACCTTACCCTGGGAGGGTAGAGACAGTAGATGGTTGTTAATTCTTAAAATGGGAGTGGTAAAGACAGTAGATTGTGATTATACCTTAACCTGGGAGTGGCAGAGACAGTTCATGGTGGTGTAGCTTATCCTGGGAGTGGTAGATACAGTAAATGGTGGTCATACCTTAACACAGGGAGGATAGAGACAGTAGATGGTGGTTATACTTTAACATGACTGTTGAATAGTGGTTGTAGCATAACCAGGAGGTGGCAGACACAGCAGATTGTGGTTATACATTAACATGTGGGTATATAGACAGTAGATGGTGGTTATGACTGAACCTTGGAGGGTAGAGATAATATATGTTAGTTATACTTTAAGCTGGAAGTGGTAGAGCCAGGAGATGGTGGATATACTTCAACCTGGGAGTGGCAGAGGAGCAGAGTATGGTTATATCTTAACCTGGGAGTGGTGGAGACAGTAGATGGTGGTTTTACCTTAACTTGGGAGTGGTAGAGACAGTAGATGGAGGTTCTATCTTAACCTGGGAGTGGTAGAGACAGTATATGGTGGTTATACCTAAACCTGGGAGGGTGGAGACAGTAGATGGTGGCTATACCTTAACTTGGGAGTGGTAGAGATGATAGATTTTGGTTATACCTCAACCTGGGAGAGGTAGAGACAGTAGATGGTGGTTATACCTAAATATGGGAATGGTAGAGACAGTGGATTGTGGGTTTACCTTAACCAGGGTATGGAAGAGACAGTAGATTCTGGTTATACCTGTTGGTGGGAGTCCTATAGATAGTTGATGATGGTTATACCATAGCCTGGGAGGATAGAAACAGTATATGGTGGTTATACCTTAAAATGGGGATGTGAAGACTGTAGATGGTGGTTATACCTTATCCAGGGAGGGTAGAAACAGTATGTGGTGGTTATGCCTTAACTTGGGAGTGTTAGAGACAGTATATGGTGGTTACACCTTAAGTTGGGAGTGGTAGAGACAGTAGATGGTGGATATACCTTAACCCGGGAGTGTTATAGAAACAGTAGATGGTTATACCTTGACATGGGAGGGTAGAGACAGTATATGGTGGTTATACCCTAACCAGGGAGTGGTAGAGACAGAAAAGGTGGATATTTCTTTACATAGTAGTGGTAGGGACAGTAGATGATGGTTATACATTAATTTCGGAGGGTGGATACTGTGTGTGGTGTTATACATTAAGCTGGGAGTGATAAAGACAGGAAATCATGGTTATAACTTAACCTCGGAGTGCTAAAGACAGAAAATGGAGGTTATACCATAACTTGGGAGGGTTGACTCAGTACATAGTGATTACAACTTAACATGGGGGTGTCAAGACAGTAGATGGTGGTTATACCTTAACCTGGGAGGGTAGAGGCAGCATATTGTGGTTATACCTTAACCTGGGAGTGGTATAAACAGTATATGGTGGTTTCACCTTATACTGGGAGTGGTAGAGACAGTAGATGGTGGTTATGCCATAGCCTAAGAGTGGTATATATAGTGGACTGTAGCTATAACTTGACCTGCGAGTTGTAGAGAGAGTATATGGTTGGGTATACCTTGGCATGGGAGGGTAGAGACAGTAGATGGTGGTTACACCTTAACCTGATGGTGGTAAAGACAGTAGATGGTGGTCATATCTTAACCTGGTGGTAGTAGTAGAGAGAAGATGGTGGTTATACCTTAACATGGGAGGGTAGAGACAGCAGATGGCAAATATAACTTAACCTGGGAGTAATATAGGCATTATAGTGTAGTTATACTTTAACCTAAGAGTGGTAAAGATAGTGAAGTGTGGCTATACATTAACCTGGGAGTGGTGGATAGGGCAGATTGTGGTTACACCTTCAGATGTGAGGGTACAGACAGTATATAGTGGTTATGCCTTAACCTGGGACTGGTAAAGACAGTAGATGGTGGTTATACCTTAACATGGGAGGGCAGACACAGTAGATGGTGGTTATACCTTGACTTGATGGTTGTAGAGACAGTAAATAGTGGTTATATCTTTACCTGGAAGTGGTAGAGACAGTAGATTGCAGTTATACCATAAGGTGGAAGTGGTAGAGATAGAAGATGGTGGCTATACTTTAACCTGGGATGGTAGAGACAGTACATGGTGGTTATATCTTAATATGGGGGTGTAAAGACTGCAAATGGTGGTTATACCTTAACCAAGGAGGGTAGAGACAGTATATGATGGTTATAACTTAAACTGGGAGAGGTAGAGACAGTAGATGATGGGTATTACTTAACCTGGGAGTGGTAGAGAGAGTAAATTGTGGTTATACCTTAACCTGGGAGTGGCAGAGACTATGGATTGTGGTTATACCATAACATGGGAGTGGAAGAGACAGTAGATGGTGGTTATACCTTAACCTGATAGGGGTAGAGAGAGTAGATGATGGTTATACATTAATTTCAGGTGTAACTTAACCTGGGAGTGGTAGAGAGAGTAGAGTGTGGATATACCTTAACTTGGGAGTGGTAAAGACATTAGATGATGGTTATGCCATAACCTGGGAGGGTAGACACAATATATGGTGGTTATACCTTAACATGGGGGTGTAAAGACAGTAGATGGTGGTCATATCTTAACCTAGAAGGTTAGAGACGGTATATGGTAGTTATACCTTAAGCTGGGAGTGTTAGAGACAGTAGATGGTGGTTATACATTAACCTGGGAGGGGTAGATAGAGTGGATTTGGCTATACCTTAACCTGGAAATGGTAGAGAAAGTAGATGGTAGGTATACCTTAACAAGGGAGTTAGAGACAGTAGATGGTGATAGAGGCAGTGGATAGTGGTTACATCTTAACATGGGAGTGGTAGAGACAGTATATTATGGTTATGCCTTACCCTGTGAGGGTAGAGTCAGTAGATAGGTGCTATTCCTAAAAATGGTAGTGGTAGAGACAGGAGTGTGTAGTTATACCTTAACCTGGGAGTGGAAGAGACAGTAGATGGTGGTTATAGATTATTCTTGTAGGATAGAGACAGTAGATTGTAATTATACTTTAACATGAGAGTAGTAGAGACAGTAGATGTTGGTTATACCTTAATATGGAAGTGTTAGAGATGGCAGATTGTTGTTTTACCATAATGTGGGAGTGGTTGAGATAGCAGATGGTGGTCATATCTTAACCTGGAAGGGTTGAGACAGTATTTGGTGGTTACACCTTAACTTGGGGGTGTACAGACTGTAGGTGGTGGTTATACCTTAACCTGGGAGGGCACAGACAGTATATGGTGGTTACACCTTAATCTGGGAGTGGTAAAGACGGTAGATGGTGGTTATACCTTAACTTGGGAGTGTTACAGACAGTATATGGTGGTTACACCTTAAGCTGGGAGCAGTAGAGACAGTAGATGGCAGTTATGCCTTAACCTGGGAGTGGTATAGAGACAGTAGATGGTTATGCCTTATCATGGAGGGTGCAGACAGTATGTATTGGTTATGCCCTAATCTGGGAGTGGTAGAGATAGTAAAGGTGGTTTTTTTCTTAACATGATGGTGGTAGAGACTGTAGATGGTGGTTATACATTTATTTTGAAGGGTAGAGACAGTATGTGGCAGTATACCTTAACCTGGTAGTGATAGAAACAGTAAAGGGTGGTTATCCCATAACCTGGAAGTGGTACAAACTGTATATGTTGGTTACATCTTAAGCTGGGAGTGGTAGAGGCAGTAGATGGTGGTTATACCTTAACATAGGGGTGTATAGATAGTAGATGGCTGTTCTTCCTTAACCTGGAAGGGTAGAGATAGTATATGGTGGTCATACCTTAACCTAGGAGTGGTACAAACTGTATATGTTGGTTACATCTTAAGCTGGGAGTGGTAGAGGCAGTAGATGGTGGTTATACCTTAACCTGGGAGTGGTAGAGACAGTAGAGTGTGGTTATACTTTAACTTGGGAGCGGTAGAGACAGTAGGCAGTGGTAATACCTTAACCTGGGAGTGATAGAGACCGTAGATGATGGTTATACCTTAACCTAGGAGTGGTAGAGATAGTGGACTGTGGCTATACCTTAACTTGGGAGTGGTAGAGAGAGCACATGGTGGTTTTACCTTAAAATGGGAGGGTAGACACAGTATACCCTGGTTATACCTTAACCTGGAGTGGTAAACACAGTAGATGGTCATTACACCTTAACCCGAGAGAGCAGAGGCAGTAGATGGTGGTTATCCCTTAACCTGATGGAGGTAGAGACAGTATATGGTGGTTATACTTAAGCCTGGGAGTGGTAGAGAGAGTGGATTGTGGTCATGCTTTAACCTGGGAGTTGTAGAGATAGTAGACAGTGGATACACCTTAACCTGCGAGGGTTGAGACAGTTTATGGTGGTATACCTTAACCTGGGAGTGTTAGAGACGGTAGATTTTGGTTATATCTTGACCTGGGAGTGGTAGTGACAATACATAGTGGTTTTACCATAATCTATGAGTGGTAGAGACAGTAGATGGTGGTTATACCTTAACATGGGAGTGGTAGAGACAGTGGATTATGGGTATACCTTAACCTGGGAGTGGTACAGAGACAGTGGATGGTTGTAACTTAACATGGGAGGGGAGACACATTATATGGTGGTTATACCTTTACCTGTGAGTGGTAGAGACAGTAAATGGTGGTTATATCTTAACCTGGTGGTGGTAGAGACTGTAGATGTGCTTATACATTTTGGAGGATAGATACAGTATGCAGTGGTACACCTTAAATTGGGAATGGTAGAGACAGAAAAGTGTGGTTATACCTTAACCTAATGGTGGTAGAGACAGTATATGGGGGTTATACCTAAACCTAGGAGTGGTAGAGAGAGTGGATTGTGGTTATACCTTAACCTAGGAGTGGTAGAGACAGTAGATTGTGGTTATACCTTAATTTGGGAGTGGTAGAGAGAGTGTATGGTGGTTATACCTTAACCTGGGAGTGGCAGAGACAATGGATTGTGGTTATACCATAACATGGGAGTAGAAGAGACAGTAGATGGTGGTTATACCTTAACCTGATGGGGGTAGAGAGAGTAGATGATGGTTATACATTAATTTCAGAAGGTGTAACTTAACCTAGGAGTGGTAGAGAGAGTAGAGTGTGGATATACCTTAACTTGGGAGTGGTAAAGACATCAGATGATGGTTATACCATAACCTGGGAGGGTAGACACAGTATATGGTGGTTATACCTTAACATGGGGGTGTAAAGACAGTAGATGGTGGTCATATCTTAACCTAGAAGGTTAGAGACGGTATATGGTGGTTATACCTTAAGCTGGGAGTGTTAGAGACAGTAGATGGTGGTTATACATTAACCTGGGAGGGGTAGATAGAGTGGATTTGGCTATATCTTAACCTGGAAATGGTAGAGAAAGTAGATGGTGGGTATACCTTAACCTGACGGTGATAGAAGCAGTGGATAGTGGTTACATCTTAACATGGGAGTGGTAGAGACAGTATATTATGGTTATACCTTACCCTGTGAGGGTAGAGTCAGTAGACAGGTGCTATTCCTAAAAATGGTAGTGGTAGAGACAGGAGAGTGTGGTTATACCTTAACCTGGGAGAGGAAGTGACAGTAGATGGTGGTTATAGATTATTCTTGTAGGATAGACAGTAGGTTGTAATTATACTTTAACACGGGAGTAGTAGAGACAGTAGGTGTTGGTTATACCTTAATATGGAAGTGTTAGAGATGGCAGATTGTTGTTTTACCATAATGTGGGAGTGGTTGAGATAGCAGATGGTGGTCATATCTTAACCTGGAAGGGTTGAGACAGTATATGGTGGTTACACCTTAATTTGGGGGTGTACAGACTGTAGGTGGTGGTTATACCTTAACCTGGGAGGGCACAGACAGTATATGGTGGTTACACCTTAATCTGGGAGTGGTAAAGATGGTAGATGATGGTTATACCTTAACCTGGGAGTGTTACAGACAGTATATGGTGGTTACACCTTAAGCTGGGAGCGGTAGAGACAGTAGATGGCAGTTATGCTTATACATTAATTTTGGAGGATAGATACAGTATGCAGTGGTACACCTTAAATTGGGAATGGTAGAGACAGAAAAGTGTGGTTATACCTTAACCTGATGGTGGTAGAGACAGTATATGGGGGTTATACCTAAACCTAGGAGTGGTAGAGAGAGTGGATTGTGGTTATACCTTAACCTAGGAGTGGTAGAGACAGTAGATTGTGGTTATACCTTAATCTGGTAGTGGTAGAGAGAGTATATGGTGGTTATACTATAACCTGGGAGTGGTAGAGTAGAGTTTGGTTATACCTTAAGCTTGAACTGTCACAGAGAGTAGATGGTGGTTATAACTTAACCTAGGAGTGTTATAGACAAGACAGCAAGATGTAGTTATACCTTAAGCCAGGAGTGGTGGATATAGTAGATGGTGGTTATACCTTGACCTAAGGGGTAGAGATAGTTGATTGTGGTTATAATTCAACCTGTGAGTGGTAGACTTTAGATGGTGTTTATACCTTAACCTGGAAGTGTTAGAATAGGTGGTGGTTATACATTACCTTGGGAGTGGTAGGGACAGTAGATGGTGGTTATATCTTAACCTGGGAGTGGTAAAGACAGTGGATTGTGGTTTTACCTTAACCTGGGAGTGGTAGAGGCATTAGAGTGTGGTTATACCTTAACCTGGGAGGGTAGTGATAATATATTATGATTAAACCTTAACCTGGGGTTGTGAAGACAGTGGTTGGTGGTTATACCTTAACCTGGGAGGGTAGTGATAATATATTATGGTTATACCTTAACCTGGGGTTGTGAAGACAGTGGTTTGTGGTTATACCTTAACCTGGGTAATTGCAATTGTTTCATGGAACTTTGAATATCTCACAAAACAACTTAGTTTCTTGCAGTCACATGTTCTTGATTGTACTTGTGCTTCCAAAATTTTGCTTCACCTCTTTCCATTGTCATACCAGTTCAAGCAGTCTTGTTCACACAATCACAAGAGGGTGGGAGACAGTTGATTGTGGTTATAACTTATCCTCTGAGGGGAGAGACAGTAGATGGCGACTATACCTTAACCTGGAAGAGAAGACACAGGAGTTACTAGTTATAACTTAACCTGGGATGGCAGAGACACTTTGTGGTGGTTACATCTTAATATGGTAGGGCTGAAACACTGAATGGTGGTTATACTTTTACCTGGGAGTGGTAGAGACAATATGTGGTGGTCATACCTTAACATGGGAGGTTAGAGACAGTAGATGGTGGTTATACCTTAACAAAGGAAGGTAGAGACAGTAGATGGTGGTTACACTTCAACCTGAGAGGGTGGAAATAGTATATGGTGGTTATACCTTAACCTGGGAGGATAGAGATTTTAGATGGTTATACTTTAACCTAAAAAAGGGTTTTTACCTTCCACTAAATCTCACTTTATCAAAACTGATTCTTCAACTTTCCACCCAGCGGTTCCCTTTCTTAAAGGGGTATTCTTTCATTCATTCATTCAAGCTCGTAATAGCAGCTCCATTATCTGTACAATCTGCATCTGCGCTCTGCTCTACAGCTTCCATCAGCGTTTTCTCTTAATTAGTCAGTCATGCAGCAGTAACATATCTAATGAACACCGTTCCAGTGGAAATATACAACTCTCATATTTGGCACAGGTGATGGAAGTGGTGGATTCCAGAGAAAGAATGTTCGAAATGGCTCTGGGTGACTCTGAAGGAATACCAATCCTGAGAGTCTAACAGCATTTACACACACACACACACACACACTATATACAATAGCTTCTTTGTCCAGTCTGTGTCCGGACTTGACCCAATCTTAGAGCATTTTGCACCCTTATATTCGCCACCTGACCTAACCTCACGACTTGGTCAATTTGCCCTACACTGCAGCAGTGTTGGTTCACTCTTAATCCCCCATAGGTAATACTTTTTGGCTACTTGGGAGCCCCTGCCATTACCTAGGACACACATTACTTGGCAAGCTACTGCAATACAATAATGACTGTGTGGTCAGTGGCAACTCAAGGTTTTTCTGATAATTGTTTCATTCTCTGCACCTCGAAGACCATCCTGTCCCTATGGCTAGGTTAAGGTGAGGTCAGAAATGTAAAGCTGAAGAGGAAAGACTGGCTGGGATTTACAGCACTTCCCTTTCTACCAATCTCTTCATTACCATCCATCTAACGATCCCTTCTTCCCAATTCTCTCAGTATCTTATTTTCTCATTATTCTCTCCCTATCCTCCTATCTATCCAGCTTACTCTATCCCTCTCTTTGAAGTCATTACTAAACTTGCCCCCATACCCATTATCCTGCCGAAGAAATAGCTTCTCAATTCAGCAGGAAATACCATCATTTCTCTATAGTCAAGAAGGAAACTATGGGGAAAACGATAACAGACGGCTACGTTAGAAAAGTATAGTTACCTATCAATTACAAGTTTTCTATCTTAACATTGTGTTAGAAAACGAAGTATGGCTAACTATTATATTTTCTAAATTAGAGGTTTAGGTCGAGTTTGCAATGAAATGATTCAGCAAAACTCATATAGAGCGTTCATAGAAATGCTTATATCCATTTAACTCCCTATGGTACATTCAAAATCATTGATGATACAAGCCAAAGGAACGCAATAAGATGGTATGTCAACACAACTGAACTAGGTACAAAATGGAACATTTTCATATCTAAGAACTAATAACTAGAGAGAGATGAAATTACCAGTACTAATGCAGAAGAATTAGAATTAGTGACATACACATTAAGACCACAAGGAATTAATCCATTCTATGATAACGATTTTATAGTGTTTCATAAACACATCATCAGTTAACACAGTCGCGTTTCAGCAACTTGTCCTTGCTGGTCGTAATGCTTTAGGCAGAGGCTCGCTGAGGAAGAGTTTCCCCTGAAGCACTTTGTGTTTGCGTAAGCTTTTCCCTCAAAGCGGAAAATGGAGAGAAAAGGTTACGAACCTATGTATATCGCGTACTATACTAGGTGGTATGAGGGTATAATAGCTACAGCTTGCTTAGATTTAGGTCTTTTTCTTCCCTGTAACTTCAGTTACTAGGACTGTCTGTCTTGGTGGCTGACCTACACACAGTGTAGTTTGTCCCTTTGAAGGCTGGCGTCTGAGATCACTTTCAATACCAGGTGACTGACAAGAGAACTCCACCTGTGTAGCTCTGCCGAGCCTCCTACCTTAATATAGTCGTTAGGTTTTCTATTCGTCAGATTATCAACCCCAGGCAAAAAGAAAATTGCTCAGCTATTTCAGGGTATTTTATCCCTGCCATTTGGGGGTCTAGTCCCTAACTTGCCGGACCTCAAACAATCTTATGGCAGTGTAATGCAAGCCTATCACGTGTGCCATTACTAAGGAAGCTGCATGTCCCACTGAACCGATGCTTGCCTCTGATCCTCGTCCTGAACCTCTACCAAAGCCCTGGAAATCCTCCTAATCCCTGAAACACGACTCCGACACCGAGACGCCAACACCACGACCTAAAAAAGCTGAAGAAGGACGAGATGAATCTAACACAAGAAACTTTGTCACGCGTTGTTCTTCCGTCGACACTACTACTATCTATAGCAAAAGCCACCGATAATATTAACCAGGAATTTGATCCTTTATCAGGTTTGATTCCAAATGCCTCAGCTTGTAATGATATTTCTAATTGTAGGGACATACCACATCCCTGCCGCAGACCAATCTTCACTTTGAACCATTTACTCTCCTCCCTTCTTACTCATAAACAAACCTTACGCCCTTGACTGAAACTTCTCACTGCTTCTAGCAGCTCTCCTCCCACACCACATATCTTTAAGACCTTCTACAAGGCATCTCTATCAACCCTATCATATGCCTTTTCCAGATCCATAAGTGCCACATACAAATCCATCTGTTTTTCCAAGTATTTCTCACATACATTCTTCAAAGCAAACACCTGATCCACACATCCTCTACCACTTCTGAAACCACGCTGCTCCACCCCAGTCTGATGCTCTGTACATGCCTTCACCCTTTCAATCGATACCCGCCCATACAATTTTCCACGAATACTCAAGAAATTTATACAACTGTAGTTTGAACACTCGCCTAAATCCCCCTTGCCGTTATACAACGACACTATAAATGCATTTCAACAATCCTCAGGCACCTCACCATAGCCCATACATGCACTGAAAATCCTTACCAACCAATTAGCAAACAGTCACCCCCTTTCTTAATGAATTCAACTACAATACCATCCACTCCCGCCGCCTTGCCACATTCCATCTCATGCAAGGCTTTCACCATCTCTTTTCTCTTCACCAAATCACTTTATGAGTCACTTCGCTAACTAACCCGGGACAAAACACCCTACATATACCACGGTATCATCAAACACACTTAACAGTCTTTCAAAATACTCACTCCATCACTACCTATTATCACTTCTTCTCTTGCTCCCTTCACCAATGTTCTCACGTCTTTCGCTCATTATTTACCTCCTACCAAAACATTTCAATCTGCTTCAAGTTTACTGATACCCGCTCACCCCAACTCTCATGTGCCCTCTTTTTTTAATACCTGCACCTTCCTCTTGACTTCCTGCCGCTTTCTCTAGCACATTCCCCAATCATCTGCACTCCTCCCCAGTAAAAACCACCCAAACATCTCTCTCTTCTCTTTCACTAGCAACTTTACTTCCTCATCCCACCACTCACTACCCTTCCTAATCTGCCCACCTACCGCATGTCTCATGCATTTCTCGCACATGCAAGCACTGTTTGCCTAACTACCATCCATTCCTCACCCACTCCACTTGCTTCATTTACTCTCACTTTTTGCCATACTACACTTAATCTCTCCTAGTATTTCCTTACGCAAGTCTCTGTTCCAAGCTCACTTACTCTCACCACTCTTCTCACAGACAATGTTTTCTCTATTTCGAAAACCTGTACAAATCTTCACCCTCGCCTCCACAAGATAGTGATCAGACATCCCAACAACTGCCCATCTCAGCACATCTTCATCCAAAATCATCTTTAAAACGCCTGTCATATATGATCCAATAATGCCCGCTGACCATCTTTCCTACGTCCTTCTTTTTAGACCAGTGATTTCTTTAATGATATCATCAACATGTATGATGAAAATGAAGCAGATGATGATCTGTATCTAGATTTTCGAAAAGCATTTGAGAAAGTTCCACATCAAAGAGCAGTAACTGAAGTTAAGTCACTTGTTATAGATGGGGTTGTGTTTAGGAAATTAGCTGTGTCCAGTTTTGGTCACCATACTGGAAGAAAGACATCGAGAGAATGGAGATAGTAGAGACACGAGCTACCAAGATGATTCCCAGACTGAGAAACAAATCCTATGAGAGTCGATTAGACGACTTAAATCTATCTAGTTTAGAAATGGGAAGGTTTAGGGGTGATCTGATACAGTCAAAATTATCAACAGGATAGTTAGCATGTGGAATGATTTGCCAAACACAGTGGTTGAAAGTAGTACCATAGATACGTCTAGGAATAGACTTCATACATATTTCACTTTAAATTTAAGACTGACATTATTTGTGCCTCCTAAGCTACATGAAAAGTAAATATTTCTTTTTATCTTTTATATACTTATTTCTACTCTTACCTCACTGATCTATGGCATTCGTGCCTCCTCCACTGTTGCCAACAGACTCGAGGGGACCCAAGATGTCTGTTGCTGTTCAAATTCCTCTGTGTAGTGGATGGAGTGGTGGGTGGGTAGGTGGCCGTGGTGGTCATGGCTATAGCGGATGGAGTGGAGTGGGCGGGTGGCGGTAGCTGTCGATGAAGAAAAATTGGATGAGTTACGATGCAGAGAGAGAGAGAGAGAGAGAGAGAGAGAGAGAGAGAGAGAGAGAGAGAGAGAGAGAGAGAGAGAGAGAGAGCACTATGCTACTGCTTAGGACCCCCCTCTCTCTCACCGCCTTGCCTCACTCCTCTCTCTCTCTCTCTGCGTCCTTACCTCACTCACCCTGGGGTCGGCTCACAGAGTTGCTCTCACTTGAACGGTGATGGCTCTGGCGAAGAGGAGGGGGAGGTGATCGGAGGCTGCGTCGCGTCTGCTGGTCTGCCGGCACCTAGCGCTTGCCTCTCAGTCTCTCACTGTCCTCGGCAACACTCGGGTGGTGGCCAGCGTGTCGTACCACCGCTGCTCCTCCTCCTCCTACCCCTCCAGTGGCTCGCCACAGAGGCCTGTGTGTTTACAAAGACGCGTAAGAATGGCTTCGCACGTTCAATTCTCTTTCCCTTGGGGTGTTCTGATGCAAGTGTTTACGTAAATGAATACAATACTTCAAAGTCAAAGTGAGTGTCTTTGAAAAGGTACACCCCAAAAACCACTGTGATTTCAACATACTATTTGATATATTGCAAGGATGTGACCACCTTTTTTTTTTCGAAATGCTTTGATGAAAATCGTTTTCGTACAAGGATCAAATGCATCTCAGTGAAGTTGCTATGTAAACACTAATGCACTCTGTCGAACAACAGACGTCTTTGAAAAGTGTAATGAAAAACAATTGTCTGTATAATTAGACCTTTCTGCATTCAGTACTTGTTTACAAATGTAAGGTAGTGCTGTGATGTGCCATGATATATATATATATATATATATATATATATATATATATATATATATATATATATACTCCCGTATGAACATATGTAGGTACACATATCTTTCCTTTTTCCCTATCATAATCTTCTTTATACTTTAATTAACGTCCTGCCTTGATGTGGACTTCTGTCATTCCCTTGATGTGAGAACTTTTTTTCATAAGAATGTACACACAAAAATATAACCTCGCCAAAGTGACTCATCTCTCGCAGTGCAACCTCATAAGGCCGAAGCCCAGAAACACATTTTCCTTTTGTCACACTTGACTGCCACTTCCCGCATAAGCGAGGTAGCGCCAGGAACATAAGAAAGGTCGCAGCCATTCTTCAGCTGTCATGTGTAATGCCCCGAAACCACAGATCCCTATCCACATCCAGGCCCCACATGGTTTACTCCGGACGCTTCACATATCCTGGTCCAGTCCATTTGACAGTACGTCCACCCCCGTATAGCAAATCCTTTCAATTTACTCTATCCCTTGTACACTTTCATCCTCCAGCATGCTTAAACCCCGATCGCTCAAAATCCTTCCGCCTTCAATTTGGTCTCCTCTTTCCCTCCACTTCTGACACGCATGTCCTCTTCGTCAACCTTTCCTCACTCACTCTCTCCATATGTCCAAACCATTTCAACACACCCTCTTCTGCTCTCCTAACGACAGTCTTTTTATTACCATACATCTTTCTTACCCTTACACTACTTACTCGATCAAACCACCTCACACCACATATTGTCCTTAAACATTTCATTTCCAATATATCCATCCTCCTCCGCACCGCCTTATCTATATCCCATGCCTCGCATCCATATAATACTGTTAGGACAACTATACCATCAAACATACTCACTTTTGCCATCCCAGATAACTTTCTCTCTTTCCATAAATAATTCAGTGCTCCACAAACTTTCTCCCCCTTACCCACCCTATGACTCGCATTCGCTTCCATGCCCACTCATAGGTATCTGAAACATTTCACTTCCTCCAATTTTTCTCTATTCAAACTCACACTCCAACTAACCTGTCCCCCAACCCTTCTGAACCTAATAGCCTTGTTTTTATCCACATTGAACTTTCTCCTTTCACACACTCCTCCAAAATCAATTACTAACTTCTCCAGTTTCTCATTCGAATCTGCCACCAGTGCTGTGTCATCAGCAAACAACAACTGACTCACTTCCAGGAACCGTTGTCCCCTACAGACTGCATACTCGCCCCTCTCCACGAGGCTCTTGCATCGACCTCCCTTGCCACTCCATCCACACTTGAAGCAACTCACTTTCCTCCCTTCCTCCTTTACTCCCTTGATACAAACTTCACACAACTTCCAGTAGCTTTCCTCACACACCATGGACTCTTAAGACCTTCCACTGGTCACCTCAATGATCCATACATGGACTAAAAATCCTAACGAACCAATTAACAACATAGTCATCCGATTTTTTGATAGATTCAGCGACAATACCATCGACTCTAACCGCCTTGCCACATTCTAGCTCCTCTCTCTTCACCAAACTAGCCTCATTAAGCACTCTCACTTCGCATAACTTACTGACCAAAGCAACCTACATCTGCCACATTCAACAGTTCTTCAAAAAAGTCCTTCCCTAATCACTACCTGTTGCCACTTTCCCATTTGTCCCTTTCACCGATGTTTCCACTTGATCTCCTGCTTTTGCTACACTTTTGACCTCCTTCCCTGACGTTTACTGATATTTGCTCACCCCAACTCTCATTTGCCATCTTTTTCAACCACTGCAGCATCCCCTTGGCCTTCTTCTTTCTCTTATACATCTCCCAATCATTTGTTCTCTCCTCCCGTAATAGTACCGCCCAAATACCTCTTTTTCTCTTTCATGAGGGAGATCATAGTAAATAAATCCAAAATCATTACTAGCTGCAGTGATCGGTGGAGACTACAGATACTAGGAACCATTCACATTAGAGCGTAAGCACTTGTCTTCAACATCCAGACAAACATGACCACCGCCTTACAGCTCTTTGATAGCCCACCAATAGGACGTAGACCTAATGCCGTTTTAGAACAGAGGAACACGTCACTGGCCCGCCGCAAGCTACCGAGTCCGCTATTTCAGGACAGGGGGAACCAGTCGCTGACCAACACGGTCCTGGGTTCTGAAGGTCGGAGAGAAATAGACGAGTCCAACCTTACCTCAACGCCACATTCGGACAATTACGTTCCCTCTTGGCCTAACGTAGCGCATTTAGTGATGGACTGTTTATATTCCTACTTCGTGTAATTTTTTTTGTATTTCTGTATCCATATTTTGTATTTAGGTTGTAACTCATTCTACCCGTCATGATATTGTCAATTTGTATCGCTTATAGTTTCCCCCCCCCCCTTACTTTTTACGTTCAGTGTACTGTACTTTGTTTCTTATATACATGTTGTTTGCGTTATACTTTATATCCAAGTTTTGTGACTCGGTTTCTTCTCTTTTTATTTTGTGGATTCCTGATGATGCCTCTGTGAAGACGAAAGTTGGATTGAAATATGATGGATGATTTTGGAAAACTAGTGTTTAAACACCTACCTAATTGTAGAACAATATTGAGAAAATTAGAGAACATAAAAAAGAAGATTGATAACTGTAAATATGCTGTCGTATTCAATTCTATGTGTATTAGAGAAAACCTACTCCCAGGTTATACTAATATGTACACTGGAATATGGGTGGCGTTCTAGACCATTGAGAATGGAGGATGTGGGAGACTCAGTCGCCTCACCATCCGTGTGGGAGGAATTCAACCATTCCCTATGGTGAACGTTGAAATCCTCCAGGTAGAGGATTTGGGCTAGCTGCTGCCAGGATGCCGCGGTTTCATGGAGGAAAGTTAGATCAAGAAAGACATAGAATTTGTAGAATCAGGAGAGCAACAGGCGAAACAAAGGAAACAGGGGTAGCTGGGAAACGGACCGTGAGGCAAATAACATCAAAATTTGGGGACTCAAGGTTTTCGAGGCATGTCAGAGGTGGGTTAATGGTGGAATAAGCACAGACAACCACCTCTGAACCGTAATCATGCGCGGAGATTATAGCTGGAGGTGAGAAAGGGGGGTTATGGAGAACGACATTAGACAACTGGGTCTTGGAGAGAAATAAGGTAATCGGAGAGGGACGAGAGACACCACGAATGTTGGTATAGTGAATAGAAAAGGAGGCAGGTCTGTTAGGGAGGGAAGTAGAAGAGAGGTTAGTGGAGAGACCTCGAATGTTGGTACAGTGAATGGAAAAGAGGAGGAAGGTCTGTTAGATAGGGAGGAGACGTGGGAATGATCGGTGCTAGGATGACTATTATTTTCCTACGAAGCTTATCTTAAATTTCTGTAAAAGATGAAGTCGACATTCTCAACGGATACAAACATTTTACGCCACAGGATTAAAATGAACTTTGAAAAAAGAAAAGCCAGACGCTATCGTCTGCTTTATTTATCCAGTCACTATTAGATAGAGTGGGGAATTCGCGTGTAAACTCACTCAAAAGGATACTAAAACGCGCAACTCCTACTTCGTTCAAGTGTAGTCTGTCCTTACCCTCCCCCGCGAACTAACCTGCTATTTTCACTGAACACCTCACTAAAGAAGGCGTTCCTGATGCCGGTCCTAGAAAGAACTGGAATCACACCAATAATTTTACTTCGGCAACGTCGACTAAACTGGTGATGTTCTCGAAAAGCCCCCGCACCCCATCGATCACTCCCTCAACACGCCCTCAGCATCGACACGACAGATAAGGAGAGTGTTAGCCTTATAGCCCCTACCAACCTTGTCTACAACGTCGGCAACATCGTCTACCTTGACGCCTGGAGAGCATATGCGTTTACGGCGTGATGGGTTCCTGGCGAAGAGTTCCTCCTCCAGCTGTCCTTGGATTATAGAGTCTTCCACGAGCTTTATTCTACCGGTAGATGCAGCCAGCTTTTCCTCCTCCAAGGTCCGTGCTGGCTAAGCTAAACCTGCAAGTCAAAGGCATCGTAAGATTATACTGCAAAGTGGGGAGTCAAGCTTACCACCGCTGATGTGTTGGTATGCTGGAAGAGTGAATGGAAATTCTATATTACAGTAAAATTGAGGCTTAGTAGCAAACCTGAAAATAGAGTCACCGATCCTTCGACCTTATGGACACTGCCAGGAACCGTATTTTCCTCTACGGTGCCGTGTTTCCTAATCTCAAGTGACGTGAACGTGTATGAATTCCTTTTTTCCCCACAAGACAATATGTAGCAGTTTCCATGGCTACAGTATAATTCAAAAAGAATGGCTGACAAATGCTAAAAAAAAAAGGAGAAATGTTCTCTTCCAAAAGATGCACTGATGTTATGGAAAATGTCACAGAAAATATACAACCTTGGAAGTTAGACTAATTCGAGTTCCATGTTCCCAAAATACGTGCAGTGTTTCCCAAGTACACGCAAAGGAATACTTTTTCTTTCTTATATGTCACAGTCTATAGCTAGTCATAAACACTAAAAAAAAAAAAAAAAAAAACGCACACTAAAAAATCACGACAGCGTTTAGCCTTCTTGACCGTGACGCATTCACGGGCTGCCCAGGGTCGAGCGCACAGGTTCGAATCCTGGCTGCGGCAGTCGGTCCACGGTCGACATAGCTGTTCATCCACCCCTACGGGTTGGTCTATAAAATGGGTACCTGGCTCAGCGTTAATGGGATGGCCTTGATTAGGGGCCTCAGCTGCCCGTACCGTTTCAGCTAACATAAAAAAATCTAGGTTAACGTGCTGTAGAACATATACACGCATGTCTCACCGATAAGAAGCATGGCGCCCAAATAATAATAATAATAATAATAATAATAATAATAATAATAAGCCACCTCGAAGGCTTAAGGTAGATGTTTGCATATGTGTGGATGTAACCCAGATGTTTGAGGAAAGTAACCAGGATGATCTGGCTCTGAGGGTAAAGAAGCATGCTTTGAGAATGTCTTACTGGTAAAGTTAGGGGGTTGGTATGAGGTAAGTGCTAAGGAAGGGGTAGCACTACTGCTCAAGCAGGAGTTGTGGGAGTGTGTGAAAGAGTGGAGGGAAGTGAGCGCCAATATGATGCGGATAGAAATGAAAGTGAGTACGACAGATGGGTAATCATGAGTGATCATGTACTTAGCTATGAGAAGGAGGTTGATGAGAGGCAAGTGCTATGGGAACAAGTGAATAAGTGTCAGTAGTTTTGGTGCTAGAGACCGGGTATTAGGGATGGGTGATTTAGATGCAAGAATGAGTAAAGTGGCAGTTGAGGGTATTATGGGACATGGGGGTATTCAGTGAGTTGAATAGAAATGGTGAACATCTCGTGGGGTTGTTAGATGAAAAGATAGGACTAGAGATTGGGAATAGTTGTTCAAAAAAGAGAGACATATCCTGAATCCAGTTTCAATGATAAGAGAGGTGAACGTACTGCTACATAGTGACATAAACGATAAAGAAATACTATCAACAATAACGGAAAGAAACAGAACAAACGGAACAAAAATGCATGAAACGGGAGGCCATGAGAGGTTTCATCCGAAGACAGTGAAAGAGGCGAAAACATTGGATAGTTAAACCCTTGACTGCTCTGTCAGTAAGTCACTTGTTACGGTACAAGTTCTAGAGGAATGGAAGCTTACTGATATAACACCGATATTCAAATTCTCGGAAATTCTCGGCCACTCAGCTCAACGTCTGTAGTTGGAAAAGTTATGGAAACCATCGTTCGAGACAATAATGTAAATAATTGAAAGGACCACAACTCAGTGAACGATTGTCAGCGTCGCGTGAGACGAAATCGCTCATGTCTGTTACATCTGCTCGATTTCATTTATAATTAACATTTAAGACGAGAGTAAAGCAGTTCATTTATCTCGATTTCTAAGAAGTTTTCTATAAAGTTCCGCATCAAAGGTCTACTGACACTAGAAATCTAGATCATATGGGTATGATAGGGTTGTTCAGCCGCCTCTCCTCCAATGGGCAGTCATTGTTGTGAATCCTCACTCGACGTGAGGTATGAACCCGGGCGGTATCGACTCGCTACTTCGAAGCTTCCATTTTGAGCTACTTCCAAGCTTTCGTTCTCCTGAGTTTTGCTCATTATGTCCATATCTTTACTCGTATCCTAACCGTCTCACTACATGTGGTGTTAACTTCGGTTTTCGATAGATAAAAAAGAAGTTATTTACGATGTCACATCTTCCTGTTCGTGGCGTGTGAACCTGGGAGGATCGACTCGTGGGTTTGAAGCCAAACCTTTGGGTAAACAGAGGCGTTCTCTGAGCTCGGGCTGCGAGACGACTCCAGCCTCTATTACCTTAAGCGGGTCATTATAAAGATTCATAAATGGAAATTGATTTAATTAAAAGACGAATGATAAATGATGATCATACTCATTACTTGATAATGATCTAACTACCAGAGGTGGAATCACCATGGTCGGGGTTGGTGGTGGAGGGGTGTGAGGGTGGAGGGAAGGAAAACGGTGTGTGTGGGTAAAGTGAAGCATGATGTGTGGGGCCCCCGCCTTTGATAATCCTACCAGGAAGCAGCGGAATGAAGACGTTTGCATATAGAAAATGGGGCATTAAGATAACATCAGTGATGAGGTTATATAGAAACCGTCGTGTAAGATGTTATTCTTAACAGCACGTCGCTTGTTTCTTCCTATTCGCTACCCAGCACACCACCCGTTTTCTGTACTGCGGCTTAATCGATCAAATGCAATGGATCAAATGCTTTAACACATTTCCTACTACAGTTTGGTCCTAGTGAAGAATCACTGTATCATGTAACTACCGTATATAGAAAACGGATACTTAATATACAATCCATACAACAAAATAATAATTTCCCAAAGTTTTATGTCAAAACGCCTCCAGTATGTATGACTGCACCTTGTATGGATGAGTGTCCAAGCGTGGGTATACATTTCTCATGGACGTTGTATTCATGACGCAAACTTCATTAGGTTCCTGTGGCGTAGAACATGTGTTGGGGGATACGGTAAGTTAGAAGCATAATATAAGACTACAGGAAAATAAGGCCAGTGGTCGGCTTTTGCATGGAGTGAGGCGTGAGTGAGGTGTGAGTGTGGATGTGAATGAGGTGGGAGGGTGGGCGTGAGTGAGGCTTAAGTGTGGCGTGAGTGTGGCGTGAGTGCGGGCGTGAGTGAGGCGTGAGTGTGGCGTGAGTGCGGGCGTGATTGTGGCGTGAGTGCGGGCGTGAGTGAGGCGTGAGTGCGGGCGTGAGTGAGGCGTGAGTGTGGCGTGAGTGCGGGCGTGAGTGAGGCGTGAGTGTGGTGCGGCGTGAGTGCGGGCGTGAGTGTGGTGGGAGTGAGGCGGGAGTGTGGCTCTGTTGTGGGAGCGGGGGGGTCACTTCTTGATCGGATACATTGTTAGCTCAAAGTAGTCACGAGTGATTAAGATCGACATCGAATTAAGCTTTACTCGACAGATAAGCTTACAGCTTACAAGGGACTCTCTTTATATTGGCCGTAGATATGAGCAATGCAATAACTAACTGAATACATCCAACGCCATCACAAGCCACCAGCTATTTATATAGATAATAAATGGGGAAAAATGACACTGACACTCAGCCTTCTAATTATTTAGATAAATGGGGAAAAAAATGACACATTGTCCTTTATCGGATCATCAGCTGACATTCTGTAATTCATATCAGTTTATTAAATTTGCCTTAAGCAACTCTAATTCATAATATCTTTTATTAGATCTCGCGCATCATTAAACATCATGAGATTAGATCGTATTTATTACACTGTGTAACATACAGTGGCCAACATGTTCTGGTTATCACTGAACAAGGACGGCAAGGTTATGTATTTCCACATGAAGCAGCGGACGAGAGGCAATAACTTGTTATTACTTTACCCAGACCACCACAATTTAGTATCTACATTCCCGTGGTGAAATGATTGCTTCTTAACCACAATATATGGGGGCAATGTGTGTGGTGCTGACACCACCTTTGCTCCAGACATCATTACAGCACCTCACTATACACACCGTCACTCTACAACCAACACCAGACTGTTGTTACAGGTTGTAAACTGTGATACGTTATATGGAACTGTTGATGAGCTACAGAATTGATAGTTTCCATATTCATTATACTTAAAAAATCTTTAACAGCTTCTTGGGGTAATTATATCGAGAACAACACGATTTAAGTAACTATTCAAATGAGTCTTTTTAACCTGCTTTGTAGGTCGTTAAACCTAATCCTAAACGACAAATCCAGCAAGTGCAAAGGTTACTCTTTGAATTGGTGACATTAGTGTGTGTGTGTGTGTGTGTGTGTGTGTTTGATTCAGGCCTCTATCACAAGCAACAAATATTGTTCAAATTTTCGATTACTATCACTCTCATCATTCATGCTTAAATCCTGCTGATTTCTACTTTTGCTTCGTAAAATACTGCGTCCTCCTCTTTCTTCCCTCCTTGCCTTGTTACCTTGTCACTCCCTCACGCCCCAGGCCCCTAGTCGTCTCCCGCTCCGCCACCCAACCCACAGTTACTAATGAAAGCTTCGAAGCAGCGAGTCGATACTGCTCGGGTTCACACCTCACGGAAACAGACCATTTACAATGTTGGTCGTCCAGGCTGGGAGCGGAGGTGGTTGTTCATTTCGTCGGATGAAAAGGAATTGGTCGAAATAGCTGTGTTGTTGATGGTCAAGCCACACAATGGTGTACCACAAGTATCAGCCTTGGGACCCGTTCTGTTTCTCCTACATATCAATGATGTTGATAATGGACTGTATTTCTTAACATTGTATTCGCCAAGCATGTGGTAACTCGTTTTATAACATGGTACTCACGAATGGGAACTCGTTTTATAACATGGCACTCACACGTGGGAACTCGTTTTATAACATGGCACTCACGTGGAAACTCGTTTCATAACATGGCACACTCACGATGGGAACTCGTTTTATAACATGGCACTCACAGGTGGGAACTCGTTTCATAACATGGCACTCACGTGGAAACTCGTTTCTTAACATGGCACACATAAGTGGAAACTCGTTTCATAACATGGCACTCACGTGGAAACTCGTTTCTTAACATGGCACTGACGTGGGAACGCATAACACCATATTCGTCACACAAGTGGCCAACGCACACCCCAAACTAGATCATTTTGATCACTTCTAAGTATCTATTTGAGCTCAGATTGTCTATCTTTAGGACACTCATGGCTATCACGAATACAAAACGTGACTGAGACACCGAAAAATCTGGCTTTGTTAGCGCAAACCTTTTCACAAAGCGTCACACAAGAGAGAGAGAACAGCAGTATACATCCACGTTCGCACCTTTAAACAAACTGAGGGAGGTTGGTCAGGTAAGAGCCAGAGGGACGCCACACGCATCTACCGCGCATGCGTCGGTGACCAGAATCTGGTCGAAAAGGGATTCAAGACGACTCGAGACGATTTGATGCTACTTCGACCGTGTGTTAGTGGCTTTAGTCCGTTGTTTCTGGAGTCCCGTAAGTTCCAGGCGCCGATGAAACTGATCCAAAATCTTCCAGTACATGTAAATCAATATGTTTATTTTTTGTAGAAGCCGATCACAACGGCAGAGTCGAATCAGTTCGAATCACATCGAGTCGAGATGTGAGTCGAATCATGTATATGGGCAAACCCATTTTCTTTCGCTTCGGTTCAGATCGAGTCCACTGTGGTGTGAGCAACATTATATCATACAGGCCGATGATTCAAATACTTTAGGTCGGGAGTGCCTCTTGCCTTCTATGCACCTAACGATTCATCTGTGTGGTTCACCAAAGTCTGGGAATAAACGTCTAAAGACACACAAAATCTGGACTTTTGGTGTTGACCTTTTACGTCGTCGAACCCACAACAGAACATGTAATTCAGCGAGGGAATATGACTCCCTCGATGCTCCAAGTGAGGCTTAGCATTGACGAACCTGAATCGTTTAGATTCGGTGTGAACAGGAATGAGTCAGTATGATCCGAACCCAATGCCTCTAATGACTCGACTCGTTTGGTGGATAGGCAGACTAATTAAAATCGGTTTTCATTCAAAGTGATAGAATAATTGTTATATAGATGCGAGGTAGGGCCTATAGATGAGGATGTGTGTGGGAGAGGCTGGATTTGTTGGAAATTGAATTTTTGAGGACATTATGTTACGTGGGGTGGTCTGATCGTGTTACTAAAGGGTAAGAGAGATGTGTGGTAATAATGAGTGTGGTTGGCGGAGAAGTAGATGGTGTGTTGAAATGGTTTGGACATCTGGAGAGAATGAGTGAGGAGAGGTTGACAAAGAGGATATATGTGCCAGAAGTGGAAGGGTCAAGGGTAAGAGTACTCCTGATTGTACATGGAACGATGGAGTGAAAAATATTTTGACTGACTGGGGCCTGAACATGCAGGAGGGTGAAGGGCATGCAAGGGATACAAAGAACTGGAACGATGTGGTATAAAGGGGCATATGAACTGCCGAAGGAAACCATGGACAAATCTATGGAGTATGCTTATGGATAAAGGTCTCTGGTTTCAGTGCATTGCATATGACAGCTAGAGAAAGGATGTGAGCAAATGTGGCCTTTCTTCATCTATTCCTGGCGCTACCTCGCCAAATCGTGAAACGGCGGTCAAGTACGATATCATATATATATATATATATATATATATATATATATATATATATATATATATATATATATATATATATTTTTTTTTTTATACCTCGTCGCTGTCTCCCGCGTTTGCGAGGTAGCGCAAGGAAACAGACGAAAGAAATGGCCCAACCCCCCCCATACACATGTACATACATACGTCCACACACGCAAATATACATACCTACACAGCTTTCCATGGTTTACCCCGGACGCTTCACATGCCTTGATTCAATCCACTGACAGCACGTCAACCCCTGTATACCACATCGCTCCAATTCACTCTATTCCTTGCCCTCCTTTCACCCTCCTGCATGTTCAGGCCCCGATCACACAAAATCCTTTTCACTCCATCTTTCCACCTCCAATTTGGTCTCCCTCTTCTCCTCGTTCCCTCCACCTCCGACACATATATCCTCTTGGTCAATCTTTCCTCACTCATTCTCTCCATGTGCCCAAACCACTTCAAAACACCCTCTTCTGCTCTCCCAACCACGCTCTTTTTATTTCCACACATCTCTCTCACCCTCACGTTACTTACTCGATCAAACCACCTCACACCACACATTGTCCTCAAACATCTCATTTCCAGCACATCCATCCTCCTGCGCACAACTCTATCCATAGCCCACGCCTCGCAACCATACAACATTGTTGGAACCACTATTCCTTCAAACAAATTATATATATATATATATATATATATATATATATATATATATATATATATATATATATATATATATATAAATATATATAATTTTTCATAAGAGACGGGGCAACAAGAGAGTAAAAATCTCTCCCCGTGACACACAAATAGCATCACACACATTATTTATCGTTTCACTTATATCTTACATCTATACAAATAAATTCCTCCATCTTAATATGAAGTTTAAATACATAACTAATGGACATTCAGCCCTGGAAGAGAAATCACAGCCAAAGTCTTCTTGTAACAGTGAGACAGATACGTATCTTGAAAGGAGTGTTACTCTTGTTGTATAATTCATCTTGGATAAATCTTGTAAGGTCATATATGTTGGTTGATATTACCTACGGCTGAAGTTGATGCTGCGGCCACAAAGGTCGAGAGTGTTGTATGTATAAGTCAGTGATGGTCTTAATGCTCTCCGCAGTGTAGCAAAGTCCCGTTCGCACCAATAAGAAGAGAGAAAAAAATATATATATAACAAACGCAAACATATCTAGCTACAGTTTAAGATTTTGTAGAACTAAATGCTCAAGACAGTTGAAGATTGGGATAAGTGATTTTTGCATATTTTGATCTTATTCTGAAAGCGAGAAACGAGAGGAGGAAGAGAAAATGATGATAAATGGATCCTTCCATAGACACAGGACTGAGAGACAGTCGGGGGATGACCTCACTGACGCCAAGAAGATAAAGAAATCTGAAGTGCGTCATTCAGGAGCGCCGGGGGACCAAGGACTTGGAACTAATGGGATGAAGTGCAGCGAACAGAGGTTCTCTCCATGGGCCCCTTCATAGCCTTCGTCATCTTCGGGTCTCAGGTCCAGCTGGGGTGAGTAATAGTATGTACTGTCTCTTATGAGTGTCTACTGTACTGTCTTTTATCAAGTGTCTACTGTACTATCTCTTATCAAGTGTGAACTGTGCAAGTTATCTGTTTTGTTAAGATAAGAATAGTTAGCTGTATGTTATCATTACGAGAGGATAAATGGATTTATCAGGAAACACGTAATTCAAGTTTGCACACACACACACACACACACACACACACACACACACACACACACACACACACACACAGAGGATGATTCCTGCAACACATGCAGCGCCCCGTTACGTTGCAGGTCTAATTTTCCGATCCGCCTTTGAAGAATCCCTTGTGTGTGTGTGTGTGTGTGTGTGTGTGTGTGTGTGTGTGTGTGTGTGTGTGTGTGTGTCACCCCAACCTCTCTCGTGAAGAAATATCAATACGGTTCAATTATCCAGAGATATACGTGGTGGGGGGACACTTCATGCATCCCACATCTTGGAAGTCATGACCCCATTAAACCTTACTATACAGTGAGAACAAATGAGATTAGATAAGACTCAGATAACGTTATAACCTAATCTTTATCTACATTCTGATTAAGATTCTTGAGGAAAAATCCTTCACAGTGGTGCATGACGTGTCCCTAAGAGCAGGACACTTATCTGTTGTCCTGGATGACTGTAGTCCTGTCTTTGCTGAAGAGAAATGAAAGGAATTCCTGGTGTATAAGCCTTACTTCCAGTTGGCGTAAGCCGGGCGAGAAGGTGATGGAAAAAGTGGACTTTTGCTAATCTTGGCGAATCTCACATCGGTATGAATGGATCCACAAGGACGCAAAGCAAACTGCCTACATTTTAGCAAACGACAGAGACACGTTCTTCATTTGAATTGATTTTACGGGAGCAATGACTGAGGCTTGTAAGCCTGGTGAACTGAGGGGACTTAAGCCAAGAAAAGGGAGAATGTCTCTTGAAAATGATAGAGTTATACACTTAGAGAACAACATCAATACTGTATTTTTAACTGTACTCAACACAACGTGATGTAAAAATCAAGGAACTCCACAGGGAGTTTACTTTCTTAACTTTATTATGGATAGGATCGCGAATGAAGACCCACTACTTCGTGCTAGGCTAATGGGACATGCTGACGATGATGTTATCGAAGTGAGATCAAGATGTGATAGACAGTGAGGTATCGTAATGAGGTTTGACGATGTCTGTGGGATCAAACCACCTCACACCAAATATTGTCCTCAAACATTTAATTTCCAAACCATCCACCCTCCTCCGCACAACTCCGTCTATAGCCTAAACACGCAGGAGGGTGAAAGGCGTGCACGGAACAGAGTAAATTGGAATGATGTGGTATACAAGGGTCGAAGTGCTGTCAAGGGACTGAACGATAGTCATACCTCAATGAGAGAAAGATAACCAAAGGTTTGTTGTTAAAAGTTGGTTATGAGGAATGGAAAATGAGTGAATGAATTTAGGGATTGTGATGATGATGTTGATGATTGACCATTGAAAAGGAAAGTGAGTGATGGGGTTGAACTAAATTTTTAGTGGAGTCTGGGAAAACAGCACAGTTTAAAATGCAGGAGGCATAAAACTGTTGATGTCTTATCTAAAGTTATGAAGGAGTTGTATATCTCTTGGATTAGTTCAATTAATTCGTTATGCTCGCCAGGCTTGGCTACAATGTTAAAGAAGTAATTCAAGACAGTGCCCTTAGGATCACGTTCAATTTTTGAATGTACCTACAGAGGAGGAGAAGCTATGGGAAAGAGAGGTTATGAAATAAAATATTGGGAATATACTGTAGTATGTTGTTATATTTACGGGTGTTAGGTCTCATACATACGGTAAAAATAGGAGTACGGATATTAAAGTCGTTATATCAATACTACGACTCAAGATTGAATGAATGTATGAAGTAGATTTTCCGAGAATGTAGATTGAAAATGATAATATCATTTGGGAAGGAAAGGAGTACACTTGACCATAACATAACGTCTGGGTTTAGGTCAACAAGACATAATATGATCGACTCAGAATATAAGGTATACGGTATACTAACTGATGCCTACAAGTATGTCACTGATAGCAGATGGTAGTGTTAGAATCAAGGTATACCTCACTGAATTATAGACAAGGTCCCTCTTCCTCTTCAGAGCCATTGTTTGAACATCCTCGACGCTTCCTCAGTATACCATTCCAAAACAATATACTCAAAAGCTATTGAGTGGTGCGCAATCAGTTGGAAAGTAAGACTCACTTAGGGTCTTGTGACTTGGGAGTTCATGCTTATGTTGTCGTAATTCAAATATGAGTTCACTGATTTCATTTTCCAGGCGTTTGCATAATTTCAGTATTTATAATGAATCTGTTTCACTTTCGTCATATAATTATATGTGAAATACTCTCCCTGTGACTTCAGGTATTCATTTGTGTTATTTTCTTTTATATTAGCTGAGATGGCAGACGGGCAGCTGAGGTCTTAATCAAGGCTTTTCCATGTACCCATTCCATCGACTAATCCCTTAGAGGTGGATGAACAGCTGGGTTGACTGTGGACCGACTGCCGGTAACCAGGATTCGAACCTATGCGCTCGACCCTAGACGGCTACGTTCGTATATTATCGGTCGTGTTATATCTTTGACGTTCTGTCTTTGTGTTACATAATCTAAGAATTCCTTATGTTGTTATAACATTCTTGGATATTCTCTTCTCATCCTAGCAATTACCTTATGACCTTATGAATATCTCTGTATTCTTACAAGCTCTTGTCCAGTCTCATTGTTTTCCATTCACTTGAGTTTGTTATATACTTTTTCGCTTGGGCAAAATTGTTCGTCTATTTGCCTATGCCTCGGGCCCTGTTCTGAGTTCATAGTGGCTCTCTTCATAATTCTTGGACCAATATTATTCTTAAAGAAGGTATGAAGTATACATGTAATAATAAAGGTTCATCATCACGGGTATACATCATACATCTTCTAATGTATTCATATCCACGAGTTTTCATACAGTCGGTGTTGGTAATTTCTTGTCTTATACTCACCAAAGTTCGCTCGACTGTGATCTTGGACCAAGAGTTTATTGATCTGAATTTTCGACCTCTTAAGAGCCATCTCTGGATTGATAACAGAATGATCAATATTTGCCCAAGTCTCGCCTGCCTCATAATGAGCAACTACTCAAGCTGCTGTCGGTAATGAGAGAATGAGTGAGGAACGTCTTTTGGCCTCTGAGTGAGGAAGGTCTCTTGGCCTCTAGTTGCTGTCGGCGATGAGGGGAGATCGAAAGGTCATCTGGCCTCTAGTCGCTTTATCAAATAACTGGTCAAGAAAACTCTCTTCAGTCAAGGTAATTAGTGGTCCTTTTTCCCTCTTGATCACCCAAAAACCTGTTCCATTTTTCGACGAGGATCGTCAATATCCCCCACCATGTTAGCTCTGTTGTATACACTAGATCTAATTACGTCTTATGGTCGTTTTTCCAATCTTTCTTATCCTCAGGTGGTCTTTATATGACGCCAAAAGACGGTCTACTTTTCTCTTTTGTCGGCAATATCAAAGTATAAAAGTATAAGCGTTTAGGTTACTTTTCTTTAACTACACCTGAGCTGTCTCCAGTATAGGTTAAAACACCACTAACCTGACATGCGCAAGAGATCTTTTCTATTCCGTAATTGTTAATTTGGCGAGTAAATGTTAATTCCCAGAGTTTAACCCCATTTCTGAAATTACAATATCGTTCGGTACTGCCGCATCAATTGATATCAGGTCGTTTCATTTTGAAATAATGCTTCTGCGATGAAGGTAATTTTGTTTTGTGGTGAGTAAGGACCTTTGGAAATCAGTTGTCGAGGCCCAGTTAACATGAATATCATTATAGGTGCAAGTGAGTGTTTGTCAGTGTGTGTGTGTGTGTGTGTGTGTGTGTGCGGGAACGGAACAGGGAGACCTGTCCTGCTCCCTAACCTGGTTCATTCCTTGATCCTCCGCGGTACAAGACCCCAAGTTCTGGCCTACGTTGCCATCTACTCAGCTCGCCTCGTACCCAACCTGCTGTAGCTAACCTCTGCTCACTCTCATATTCCCTGACTGCTTTGTTTCCCGCCTCTACCAATCTTACATCCACCCTCTAGTAAACTGGCATTAAGCTCCAATAATCCAACTTTTCTCCTACTTGCCTACATCTTTACACTCTCCCGAAACAAACATGATATTGACTGATTATGAGCCATGGTAAGGTCATCCCTGGTATATTCCCCTCTCACACAGATAGGACACCTGGCACGTAGAGCAGGTTACCATTTTCTGTGGTGGCAAAGGGAACTGGAAACTTAGGAGAAACACGTCCGCTCACGACACAGGTTGGATCGTAACTGGTAAAGGTTACGATCCAACATACATAGACAAAGAGAACTTCCTTAGGGGAATAGAGGGTGTATGTGGGACCTCCGTGGTGCATAGCGGTTAGCGTTCCCGACCGTGACGCATTCACAGGCCGCCAGCCTAGGGTCGAGCTCATAGGTTCGAATCCTGGTTACATTAATGGGATGGCCTTGATTAGGGCCTCAGTTGCCCTTGCCGTCTCAGCGAACATAGAAAAATAGAAGTTAAAAAGAGTATTGACTGTGGTCGGAGAACCTAAAGGGGACAGAAATGATATAGGGTTGAAAAAAAAAAAGAGATCGATTGTGCTGGAAGAGTGGTCATGATGGCGGGGAACTGGCGCTGGATGTTGGATTATCTATTCCAATCTTCAAGGAGGGGAAATGAATAGACCTCGGCTCCACCAGGTTCATCCCCGGGTAGAACTCGGCTCCACCGGGATCATCCCCGGGTAGATCTTAACTAAATCCTGGTTGTGTACATTGAAATCTCCTGCAAGAACGATTTTAGCTGGTGGCTGTGAAGACTGCAGTGCTTCGTGGCAACAGATCAAATAGCAAGTAAGTCAGGAAAGAGGCAGTGGTAATTCCTATGTAAGGAAGAAAGTGGAAGTGCATCTTCGTAAGAAAAAGTTGTGGGAATCTTTTCAAGGGTGTAAAGAAAACGGGGCCTCTGACTGACGCGAGTAAATGAAAGCGGATTACAAGAGGTGAGTGATTATATTATCTGCGTCTTACGCACCTCGCCACGAGAGGTCTGTGAAAGAGAGGTTTGAGAGGAGCTGAGTGAACGCAGCACCAGAAGTATTGATGCTGGATATTGGGTATTAGCGATAGGTGATTTGAATGCAAAAGTCATTAACGTGGAAGATGAGGGTATTATTGAGGGTGGTAAAGGGTAATCAGTGATTTGAATGGGAATGGTAAAGAGCTTCTGGATCTGTGTGCTGAATTCAAGAGGACTGGTGTTTGGGTATACTTGGGACATACATAGGTATACGTGTATAAGTGGAAAAGATAGTCACCGAGCATTACTGGATTACGTATGATGTATAGGTGTGCAAAAGAGAGACTCTTGGATGTGAATGTGCTGAAAGGGGCAGCTGGTGGGATGTTTGATCATTACCTGGTGGAGGCTAAGGCGAAGATTTGTAGAAGCTTTGCGAAAACAGAGAATGATACAGTTCAGAAGAGGATGCTTAAAGTAAGTGAACTTGGAAAAGAGGTCTGTGTGAAGACATACCAGGAGAGATCGAGTGTAGAGTGGCAAAAGGTGAGAGTAAATGAAACAGGAGGAATGGGTGAAGAATGGAAAGTATCTATGGAAAGAATGCTGACATATGCGAGAGAAGTGTGTAACATGCGGGAGGTGGGAGGTAGGTATGTGAGAAAGGAAGTGACAGGTGAGACAAAGTGGAGTTGCTTGTTCAAGAGAAACAGAGGTTTATGAGAGCAGATAGGAAAGTGATAACAGTCAGAGATGAGGTGAAGAGGGAATGATGTCAGTACTATGAAGGACTGCTGAATGTTTGATGACACGGTGTCAAATGTGGAGATTAGTTCATTATTTCCATTCATGATACCTAATTACCTAATGCGCTCTAATTATACCCTCAACTGCCTAGTTACTCACCATCGCATTCAAATCACCCATCACTAATACCCGGTCTCTTACTTCAAAACTGCTGCTCCACTCAGCTGCTCCTAAAAAACTTGCCTCTCATGATCTTTCTTCTCATGACCAGGTGCATAAGCACCAATAATCATCCATCTCTCGCCGTTCACTTTCGTTTTAACCTACGGATCAGTCTAGAAATTACTTCCTCACATTTTATCACGCACTCCAGCGACTCCTGCCTCAGGAGTATTGCTACTCCTTCCTTAGCTCTTGTTCTCTCACCAACTCCTGATATATATATATATATATATATATATATATATATATATATATATATATATATATATATATATATATATATATATATATATATATATATATATATATATATATATATATATATATATATATATATATATATACACTGAAATGGATTGCACCTGTTCACCTTCGATTGCAAAGCTGAATTTCATTAATAATGTTGCGATAGTTAATTAACAGTCAAATGAAAAATATTGTAAGTGTCCAGAAGCTTTCATTTGTCAATTGCAGGATTACTAGACTTCATAATCCATTTTCAAAATGAATGTATACAGCTGACTTTAACCTTAAATCCGAAGATCCAGATTCCATTAATAATATGTTTCCAGGAACAATGATGTTGATGGTGGCTTAATATAAGACATATCTGTGAGCAGATGACCACAGCCCCGATGCTGTAAGTTTACCAGTCTAAGAGATTCAAACACATGCTTTGGCAAATAGAATCATATTTCTCTCCCTTTTTTTTTTCGAGCATTTCGTCTGATTATTTTGGAATCTGCTGGAATCTATTGGAATTTGAGATGATTTCGTGGTTATCCACATGAATGCCTTGATAAACACAAGAGCGGGGTTTATCTGATGAATATGGCTAGGAACTGGTTTTCGTTTAGACCGTGGGGGAAGGGAAGGGAGGGGGGTGCAATTAGTGATAATTGGAGATAATTGGGGGGGGGGGGGGCCAGGCTCGCATGTTTGGCAAAGCTATGGTTCCCTGCAGTAAACGCGACGTGCTAGAGAGAGAGAGAGAGAGAGAGAGAGAGAGAGAGAGAGAGAGAGAGAGAGAGAGAGAGAGAGAGAGAGAGAGAGAGAGAGAGAGAGAGAGAGAGAGAGAGTTGAAGACTCCACAATTAACGTACGCACAGCAGGTTCATGTCTGGACGTACTTTTGACCCGCGGTATGCAAATGGGAAATGAACTTTACGATGATAGAAAAAAAATATATAAAGATTGGATTAGCATGAGATGGGAGGGAATACATGATTCAAGTTAAGGAGAGAGAGAGAGAGAGAGAGAGAGAGAGAGAGAGAGAGAGAGAGAGAGAGAGAGAGAGAGAGAGAGAGAGAGAGAGAGAGAGAGAGAGAGAGAGAGAGAGAGAGAGAGAGAGGTCTTGGTCTTCATCCCCGCTGACGAAGTTCATGCATGTTTGTGTGCATTGACAAAAGTCTCATGCATGCATGATGAGTTTCTGACATACTGTGTCTGAATGCAGCAGTCTGAGAGGTATTTACCTAAATTTGGGTATGAATGGATGTCGACCAGACCTCTCTGTCAGGGAATAATTCCTGGAGAACATTCTCGGTATGAGATTCATCTGACAAATATATATATATATATATATATATATATATATATATATATATATATATATATATATATATATATATATATATATATATATATATATATATATATATATATATATTCCTATGAGTCCACGGGGAAAAATGAAACACGAAAAGTTCCCAAGTGCACTTTCGTGTAATAATCACATCATCAGGGGAGACACAAAAGAGAAATATAACAGTCAGTTGATATACAGCGAAGAGACGTAGCTAGGACACCATTTGGTAAACACGTGATTGTCCTAGACAGACAACAAGCGTATCATAAACTTTTTATGTGGCCAAAAAGGGGAATTGTTTACAAATTCTATCAACAATAAAGCTATCCCATTTGTATAGACCTTCACTAATATTAAGGTTATAATTCTTTGTGTATTTAATGATAGAAGATTCAGTGATATTTCTCGTGTGTGTGTGTGTGTGTGTGTGTGTGTGTGTGTGATACACAAAAATGTATGCTACACTTTGTAAATTATTGGCAGCAGTTTGTTTATTTTTTGACAGAAGACGAAGTGCATTATATTTATATTCTCTGGCAGATGAATAAACAATGTTGTATTCCTATCATTTGACACATGAATGACAGAAGAGCATTCATCTTCTCTGAAACAATTACATTTCCTTTGATCAATAGCTCACATTGTTACATTGATCTTTTAGATGAAAGTTCGGCTGCATTATATTTGTTTTCCATTTGACGACCTCTTTAAAACATTACATTTATTTTACACTAAGTACATCTATTTCGTTACGATTTTCTTTCGTACAATTCACGTAACCTAACTTGCTCAGAATTTCACTCTTAACCTTTTCAACTATCACCTTTTCTGCTATATATCTGTCTGTTAAGTTAGTTCCTCGTTTTATTCATTCCTCTCAATAGTCCTTCATGCTTTACTAAAAGGAAGATCCGTCTTTATTGCTTAGGCTCTTCCTGCAGACGTGTTGATGCCATGCATGACAGCAAGCGAATCTGAGAATCAGTTTTTTTTACTAAATACGTTTCATTTCCTCGTACCCTAATTTCAAACACATTTTCTAATATCGGTCATAAAAGCAGGTCTAACTATTCATACTTGCAGATTCTCCATGCACTTGCCTTCTTTTCAAAACTCTCTTTGCATCTCAGTATCATTCTGTATATTTTCTAAAGACGAGTCAGATAATCTCATGTGTCATTCCCTCTCCAAACTTGCCCTCGTCTTCACCTCACCTGGCGTCAGGTGAGCATATTGTTTATCAGTCCCACCCTTAAGACGTTTCTCAACTTGCATCTACCACCGTATCATCAAACACATTTAACAGCCCTTCAAAATACTCGCTCCATCTCCTCCTCACTTCATCACTACCTGTTACCACTTCCCCATTTGCCTCCTTCACTGATGGTCACATCTGTTTTCTTGCTTGTCTACACACTATTAACCTCCTTCCAAAACATTTCATTCCCTCTGAAGCATAACGATACTCGCTCACACCAGCTTTCGTTTTGCTTCATCTATTTTACCCCTGAAACTTTTTTCTGAGGTCCTGCCACCTTCTCTTATACATTTCCCAGTCATTCGCACTCCTTCCCTGCAAGTACCATCTATATACATCTCTTTCCTCTCTCACTAAGAAGTTCACTTCGTCATCCCACCACTCACTGTCCTTCCTAATTTACCTACCTCCCACCTTACGCATGCCAGACGCATCTCTCACACATTTCAGCAACGTTTCCCAAAATACCTTTCTTTGGTAAGGGAAATAGAATTCTACCTCCGTATTCCCTGCGTGTAGTAGAAGGTAAATTAATGAGGTGGGAATGGAGGGGGAATGGTGGCGGGAATACATTACCAGTCCTCCCCCACCAAAAACACACACACGCTCCTTGTGTTTCAATTCCTGAAACATGGAGTACAAGGAGCCAAGTAGGGAATGTTCATGCTCCTCGAAGGCTCAGGCTAGGGTGTCTGAATGTGTGTGGATGTAGCCAAGGTGAATAGAAAGAACCCTTGATGTTGCTTCCTCTGAGTGAAACATAGCTCAAGAGTAAAGGGAAAGAATGATATGGTAATGTCTTACGATTAAAGTCAGGAGTTGGTTTGAGGACAAAAGCTAAGGAAGGGGTAGCACTACTGCTAAAGCAGCAGTTGTGATAGTGTATAAAAGAGCTCAAGTAAATGAGCTCTAGATTGATATGAGTAAAAATAGAAATGTAATGCGAGAACTTCTCATGAGAGAGAAGTGGTTTGGGAGCAGCTGAATGACCGTGGCAGCAATTTTGATGTCCAAAACCGGGTATTTTGGCAATGGGTGACTTAAATGTAAGGGTGAGTAATGTGGCAGTTGAAGGCATGATTAGGAGGTTTGGGGTAAAGACAAAGTAAATGGAGATAATGAACAGCTTATGGAGATGTGTGCTGAAAAAAGGCTTATAAATCTGGTTTGAAAAGGACATACACATGTATACGTATGTGAGTAAGAAAGATGGTCAGCATTCCATTCTCTAGCTATCATATGTACTGCTTCGAAGCACACACACACACACACACACACACACACACACACACACACACACACACACACACACATATATATATATATATATATATATATATATATATATATATATATATATATATGCGAGGCGGAGCTGTGCAGTCTCCGTTGACATATTTGTGTGGGTTGTGGTAATTGGGTCTGGCATCTCGCCCGTCATAAAGTCTTTATTACGTGCTCAAGACTGATTAAGCCGTTTAAAAATTTTGTCTGCAACAAGGCTGTCCAATCCACATTGACCTTCACTAATATTCATACTGAAATTCTTTGTGTCTTTAGCAAGGGAAGATTCAGTGATATTTCTCTTGATCAGAGAGTTGCAGGTTTTGAGTGCTCCACTCAGTACAATGGTCATAATTTCTAACAAGAATAAACAAGGCATTGGAAACCTGTACTGTTCTTTTATAATATCTATGTCACTTAGGTCTAATAGTTAGATCATTACTAGTCTGCCGAATATAAAACTTATTACAGCTTTTGCAAGGTATTCTGTAAACACATACCGCAGAATTTTCTGGCGAGTTTTTGATTGAAACACTCCTAATAGTACTGATATTTCTGAAGGTTACATTCACATTAAAGGCTTTGAGTAGGTGGGGAACTAAAGTCATCACTAAATGACAAAAGTATAAGATTCTTGGTGTTGTGGGGAGGTATGGGGTTTAACTCTATAAAACAGTTTCTTTTCCAGATAAAGAGATCGATCAATGAAAGATCTGGGAAACTTTTACTTAGATCTAATGATATATATATATATATATATATATATATATATATATATATATATATATATATATATATATATATATATATATATATATATATCCTCGAACTCTTCATCATAGATTCTGGACAGCATATACGTAATACATTCTGGACTGCTTGTAAGCAATGCTCTAAGAAACATCCGTGGGAATGTTGAATGTTCAACTGCATCATGTCGTACTGAGTAATCATGAATATATAAACCAACATTGGCCTATTTTCTTTCCCCCCCTCACTGACGGTATTTGAAAGTTTCATCGAAGGAACTTATGGCGTCAAGTAAATGGAGTGGAGCAGAAAGTTCAGGCGGGCCTGCAGGTATGGCTACACTGGAAAAAGAACGTAAATACCTATGTAATCCCCCGGACGACCGGATTACTGCACCTGTCGGGCAAATCCCCAGGGGATTTTCCGTGGAGCTTTACGACAAGGCTGTCCAAGTGTCTCTTTAAATATGTTCCGCTTCATATATATATATATATATATATATATATATATATATATATATATATATATATATATATATATACTGATAATATTTACTTCATATAACTCCCGTCTGTTTGTTGAAATAAACCCTTGTATTTTGGACTTTTCTTTGACGTGTCCAACAAACTGGTGTTAGATTAGCAAGAGGTTGGTGAAGGCAAGCATAAAGCTGTCACTATGTGATTGAGTGACGAGATCAGTACCTGCTGGTCTTGACTAGGGGGAAAGCTGAGGTTTGAGGAAGGGGTACTGTGATTTTTTAGGGGAAGGTCTGGAGTGATTTGACAGGGGGAGGTCTAAAGTGATTTGACAGGGGAAGGTCTACAGTGACTTGACAGGGGAGGTCTACAGTGATTTGATGCGGGGAGGTTTACAGTGATTTGACAGAGGGAGGCCTACAGTGATTTGACAGGGGGAGGTTTACAGTGACTTGACAGGGTGAGGTCAACAGTGATGTAATAGGGGAAGGTCATTCAGGCAAGGGATCAGGGATATCGAGCTTGGATAAACTTTCTTTCCTCCATTTCCCATTCGGAATTTATCACTGTCCATAATCGCTGCAAGCACGTTAACCGTGAGGCGAAGTGTTCTTTTATTCAAAGGAAGCGCAGGAACATCTCCTCGTCAATCACTGATAGGTCTGGGATTGCACCTGTGCTTGCTCGTCTGTTCCAGTTATGCTGAAAACCAGAATTTTTCCTTCCCCTTGGAATCATGCGTTAGTTCATCCCTAACATGGGTGACCGTTCTAAGCCCTCGGTCCATCTCTCTGTTGCTGAGACATTTACCATTTCCAAAGTCTTTGATTCCCTTCTCAACTCTGATATCCTCAGACATCTTGAATCTCACTCTTCTTCCTGATGTGTATGGCTTCTGTAGGGATATACCCAGTTGTGATATTCTCTCCTTTCGCACTAATGTTTGGTCATCACACCTGCAGGATTTGGGGGAACCCTATGTAGTTGCCCTTGACAAATCCAAGGCATCTGACAAGGTGTGGGATCGGGGTCTCATCTCTAAGCTCCCCTCTTTTGGCTTCCCTCCCTCACTCTGCTCCATCTTATCTAGCTTCCTCTCTGGCCGATCTATCTCCGAGGGTGTTGATGGACCAGCCTCTCTCCCTTCCTCCATCAACAGTGATGTCTCTCAAGGTTCTGTCCTGCCTCCTACACTTTTTCTCCTTTTCTCATGAATGATTTTCTTTCCTCCGCGAATAACCAAATGCATTCATATGCTGACGACTCAACACTGCATTCCTCTACATCCTTCAATTCTGTTCCTTCTTCTCTCACTCGATCTGCATCTGGTCTCAGCACAACTTCCTCAATAAACTAAGACTTGGAGAAGATATCTCAGAGATGTAGACGAAATTTGATTCAGTTTAATGCCTTCATTCCGTCCAATGACGGGGCATGTACCCTGGTATACCATATCGTTCCAATTCATTTCATCCCATTCACACCTTCCACCCTCCTTCATGTTCAGGCCCCCATCTCCCAAAATCTTTTTCTCCTCATCCTCCCATCTTCAATTTGGTCTCCCCGCTCCCTTTCTTCCCTCCACCTCTGACACATGTATCCCCTTTCTCAGCCTATCCTCACTCATTCTCTCCACATTTCCAAACCATTTTAGCAAAGTCTCTTCAGCTCTCTCAACCACACTCTTTATTACCACAAATCTCTCTTACCCTTTCACTACTTACTCGATCATATCACATCATTGAGGACTACATATGGTCTTCAAATATTTGAATACCATCACATCAACCCCCCTTCTGAACAGCCTTATGTTTAGCCCATGCTTCGCATCCATGTAATATTGCTGAGACTACAATATCTTCGAAGATACCCATTTTTGCCCAACTTACCTAGATAACGTTCTCTTTCCACACATTCTTCAGCGCTCCCAGAACCTTCGCCCCCTCACAGAACCTTCTCCTTCCCCCTCATCCACCTTTTGACTCATTTCCGCTTCAATGGTTCCATTCGCTGCAATAAAGACTCCAAGGTATCTAAAACACTTTAATTCCTCCAAGTCATCTCCGTTCAAACTCACACCCCTAATTAACCTGTCCCCCAACCCTGCTAAACCTAATAGCTTTGCTTTATTCTTAGTGTCTCTCAACTTCGTCCTCCACACTCCATCACCAACTTCTGCCGTTTCTCACTCGATTCTGCCCCACAGTATTGCGTCTCCTTAGTCGCGCTGACAGTACGGAGGTTCGTTATTTATCTATATTCCTTCCTAAAACGTTTAGCACATCAATCTGTGAGTTCAAGATGTCTCCCACTAACACAGTGAACCTTGAAGGTACCCAAATGGTCTGTTGCTAATGGAGTTTCTTTGTATTCCTCTACAACTATGACTTAAGTTCCTGATGTCTCTTCGGTTTCCACAAGCTTCCAGCAAAGTTGTGACCAAACTTTGTCACAAGTCAAAAAGTCAACTTTTGATAGTTGGCCAGAGTGTTCTCCTGGTTTCTGAACTTGACCCCCCACAGTACACACATTCCCTCTCCCCCCCTTCCAAACTCCCACAGTGTCTGCATTCCCCCCTCTCTATCCTCCCCTTCTTCCCCTCTTCCTCCTGAAAGAAACGTAACAACGCGCCTGAATGTCCGGTCTGCGATGCTAGCACTCCCACACCCACACACACACACACCCACACCCACACCCACACACACCCACACACACACCCACACACACACCCACACACACACACACACACACACACCCACACACACACCCACACACACACACACATCGTCAGCTGTTAACTGTGGAGATATTTTAAGTTGATGACCCGAATGAGTCAGTCCAAGACCGTCGTTCCTCAGAGAGAGAGAGAGAGAGAGAGAGAGAGAGAGAGAGAGAGAGAGAGAGAGAGAGAGAGAGAGAGAGAGAGAGAGAGAGAGAGAGAGAGAGAGAGAGAGAGAGAGAGAGAGAGAGAGAGAGAGAGAGAGAGAGAGAGAGAGAGAGAGAGAGATAACAAGCCCAAACCCTCGTAGTCCCAGAGTGCTTAGACCCCCTTTACCACCACCACCAGCAGGGCGCCCTAAAGCATAGGGCTCGCACCTCCTTGAGTTACGGAGAGGCTTAACCTCACACAAACAACAAGAACAAGTAAGAGAGGAAGCCAATATACCACAAGGGATACGTCAGATGGGATGGGATCAGTGTGGGGACCTCGAGGAATCACAAAGGGGGTTCCTCCAGTCCTTTGGGCGAAATCCCAGTGCCATAATAATTTCCCCTGATGCACGTCTCCTCCACTCGTATCTGCTCACAAGCGGCTCTGTGTATGTGTGTGTGTGTGCTGTACGTCGAAGCATATGTATCCTCCTCCTCCTCCTCCTCCTCCCTCAACTGCGTTCTTATAAACACTAGGCAACGAGAGCAAGGGGGGTGAGGGTTTTCCCTCACCAGAAGCGCTGAATCTAATATTCCCCACCTCCGCCACCCAGACGGCGCTCTCCCCCTTGACCTTGACGTGTCTAAGGCTTGCTGCAGCTGAAGGCACTTCCTTCCTCGTGAATATTTAGTAGTTTCTTTTTTTTCCCGTACATGTTCGCTCTTCTCCCGCGTGAGCGAGGTGGCGTTAAGAACTGAAGACTGAGCCTTAGAGGGGGAATATCCTCGCTTGGCTCCCTTCTCTGTTCCTTCGTTTGGAAAATTAAAAATGGGAGGGGAAGACTTCCAGCCCCCATCCCCCAATCCCCCCGCTCTCTCTCTCTCTCTCTCTCTCTCTCTCTCTCTCTCTCTCTCTCTCTCTCTCTCTCTCTCTCTCTCTCTCTCTCTCTGGGTCGTAACGGCGTTTACCGCAAGCCCACGAACTGAGAAGTTATCGTAGAAGAATATATATATATCAAAACGAGCTAACTGGTACCTTGATCGGATAGATCGGATGATATCGGTAAGATTGGTGCTGCCCTTAGAGAATGTAGATAGGAGTAGATAAAGGACTGAAACGCCCGTGAACTGATGCTGTCAGTGTCTCTGGTGAACATGTGGCTCGACCAATAGGAGACAGAGGATTAGACAACGAAGTCAGCATTCACTTTCGTAATAAAGGATCAGAACTCTTTGGCAGTATGAATCAAAGATCAACTCGCTTTGCAAATGTTTTGTAAGAATATTTCTTCAGGCGCCCGGTAGTGGTGGGTTAGTCGACCAGATAGCAGAGGCGGATGAGGTCAGGTCAGGTCAGGTCACGCGGGGGAGGTCAGATCGACCTGACATGAGTATAAGATCAAAATGAATTAGCTGAACTACATTGCTCGGTAGAGACTGGATACGTTCATATCACTGAATTAACAAAAATATGACTAACATGAAAAACACCCATTAGATTCGCGAGTACAATTTGCCAGACTATTAATTATTTGCAAGGGATAGAGACGTCCGAGGAAGCGGAGCTGCAGTGTATAAATTATTCCTAAAATTCATACCCTAAACTCCAGTGAAATTCTGACAACAACATCCATGGCTGTTGAAGGCTTCCACACAGTTTTCCAAACTTTACATACACATCGTATATAAACACCCTCGTCAGCCAGCAGATATTGACACTGTCATGCACGAGAGAACACAATGAGCAATAAAGGATAATAGAGAGAGAGATTCGATCATTCTAGAGGGTGTTTTGATCTCCCAGAAATCAACTGAGACGAAGTATTTCATGTGTAGGAAGCAAAGCTGTTGGACTTATCAACTCTGTCGAAGAAAATGATTTTTTTCTCCACCAAGCCGTCGCAGAAACAGACTAATATTGAGTTCATGTATCCCAGAAGTTCTTAAGATATTCTTTAATTGAAGGGAGTGAAACGGAAAACAACTTAATTAATTCCTTCCATGTGTGGATAGACTGCGAGGATTGAATATATTCTCTATCCAAGAGGCGGCCCCAAGTTAACAAAATGTTTTGATGTACTTAAAGAATTCAACAACGTTGATATTGAAAATATCTTTACAGTCGCGCCATCGCTACCAACGAGAGAAAATGGACTAAAACCTAGGGGGTCACCGAGTTAATCTGCATTGCATGAAATACTTCTTCATCAGCGACATTACTGACGCGTGGAAGAAAGTTACCAGAATATCTTGTTCAGTGTAACGCTAACAGTATGTTCAAAATTAGGCTTGATCATCACACTGTCACTCTACAGTATTGAATAATTCTTTTAATCGATCATCATAACGTACCTTCTCAACTGCTGATCCCACCCTGGAATGCTGCGGTAACAAACCAACATTGGTTAATCCGTGTCGCTTCCTCTAATGGAATACGAGAGAATTATTGTATCTTCCTTTCAAATCAGGAGTAAAATGGACATGGTGATGAGAGAAGGTGGAGCTCAGGGTTTATCTTTGATATTGTCTTTATAACAAAAAGAGAAGGTATAAAAGTCGTTGGGATGGGATGTTTATTCTACCCTTTGACTTCCCTGAGAAAAAATCCTTCAGGCATTCTAGTTCTGCAAGGTATTTTTCCTACTTGTTTTCCGCCCGGAGGTGAGTGGAGGGAGAGGAGAGACAGCTATCCTTTTCATCTACTGCTTTTAAGGAGCTGCAATATCTTTCCAGTATTTTCAGGACTGGACCACGTCACTTAGACCTTATACCTGCGAGGCGTGTTGATCTTTGTAAGTGGGTAACTTTGCGCAACTCATGATTTGTCATTTACTGAGAAGCTAAGATTAAGTTAGAGTCTTCCTTCTGTCTTACTCTCGAGGATCTTGTCAGGGAAATCCAATAATCCCCACAGTTTACCTCCTCGTTTCGAGCCAAGTAATTCAATAGATTCCTTAAGTGACGCCTCACGATATCAGCGTCTTGTGGGGGAGCTGGATTCTCTATGACCACGCATCGTGACTGCACTCACGAGATATCGCATGGAATAACTGAGAGCTTCTTCGGTGGAGGGGGGGGACGTCATGAGTCCAGAATGGTTCAGATCATCCAAACTGGGGAAAGGGAAAGGACGAGAGAGAGAGAGAGAGAGAGAGAGAGAGAGAGAGAGAGAGAGAGAGAGAGAGAGAGAGAGAGAGAGAGAGAGAGAGAGAGAGAGAGAGAGAGAGAGAGAGAGAGAGAGAGTGAGTGAAAGGTGTTAAAAACTAGGATTAGGACATTAAGACAAGGTGGTAACCAGAGCAAATTCGTAATGGAATGAAGATGCCTTCGGAGAACTGAAACACAATCTGGAGATGTAAAGTAAAACTAGGCTTTGGTTATGGGGGCTGAAGGGGTAATAAAGAGAAGCTGAAACTGACAGAGGAACCTCGTTGACCTGTGAGAAACGAGCCATTTTGACAAACGTAAACATATCAAGAACCCTCTATGTTGAACGATGGTTTTCACGGAAGGGAAAGTTATCATTTCAGCATTACCTTACCGAAGGTTTCATCGTAATTAGCTAAAACGTTCGTTCAGATATGTATTTCAGTCCCTTCTGGTGTCAGTTAACCAGCGTCCAGCAATGTATATAATGATTCTACATTTCTTACGTGTAGATTAAATGGTTTACTTAGTATGGCATGGGCAGAGCATTAGACAGTGGAGGAACAATGTGGTGTCAGATGTGGTAGAGGATTAGGTGGATCAGGTGTGGCAGAGGATTACGTGGATCAGTTGTGGCAGAGGATTGGGTGGATCAGGTGTGGCAGAGGATTAGGTGGATCAGGTGTTTGCATCAGAGAATGTGTGTGAGGATCTCCTAGTAAACACTGAGGAGAGGGTAGTGGAGTGTAAGGTCTCGGGTGCGCCATATTCAAACGCTGTATCACGTCCCTCCTCATCAATTTTTCCCTCCTCACATTGACGAATAGCCTCTGTACGTTCCGTTTCGTCCCCTTGTCATAAAACCTTTGATTAGATAACACAAACGTAAACTACAGGGTCAATAAGTGTAAGTATAAGTGCAGGAACACTTAACTGTAAGAGGAGCACTTATCACTGAGAAAACGCACAGTGATCGTGGTGGTTTGCTGGTTGACTGGGTTGTGCTCACCATCTCCCTCGACCTGACAGCTAGGCACAGAGCGACGGGCGCCCTGCCAGTACGAGAACCCGAGACGTTATCCAAAGCCTTCGAGACGTGGGGACGAAATCCAGCAAGAGCGACTGTAAATGGATGGTATTGCAGTTAACTTTATTACCAAAAAGGAGGGGTTTTTACTGTATTGCTGACTGGTTAGTGTGGACTTTGAATGCATGCAGTGGCTTCCTCGAGTGAGATATACCTTAAAGGTATTGCTCGACACGAGGATCGACATATTGTTCGACACACGAGTTGACTTAACACAGTCGATCAGCCCTACCACACACACACTTCTGGTTACCACAGTCGATCAGCCCTACCACACACACACTGCTGGCCATTACCACAGTCGATCAGCCCTACCACACACACACTGCTGGTCAGACACACACACACACACACACACACACACACACACACACACACACACACACTACTACTACTCACATAACCCACCAGACGCGTACCAGTCCACCAGGGAATGAACTTACCTCCCCTAAACCAATATTGGGAAGTCTCTACTGGGACACGTGCACCCCATCATCCTCCCGGCAGAAGCATTTCTATATCTATTTTCTTATATTATTTCTAACACGTCCCAACAAACGCAAAGGAAAACAGAGATACAGATAAATGCACACACGCACACACTTGTTTTAAGGTGGTGTGAGTATGTGTATGTGTGTGTGTATGTGTGTGTATATATATATATATATATATATATATATATATATATATATATATATATATATATATATATATATATATATATATATATATATATATATATATATATATATATATATATATATATATATATATATATATATATATATATATATATATATATATATATATATATATATATATATATATATATATAAAGGGATGGCCTTGATTGGGGCCTCAGCTGTGCGTGCCGTCTTAGCTACCTCAAAAAATCAAACAAATAAAGAAATACAAAGGGATTCGAACAGCAACAGACCACTGGGGCCTTTCGAGGCAGTTTGTGGCGTAGGTAAAGACCTAAGGCCCACAGACCAATGTGGTATGAAAAGAAGACGTAGTTATTTGAAAGGAAAAATAAATTGATGTAAAGTTTCCATTGAGCTATAGCTAAGAAGGGGAAAATGATATCAAGAAAAGGTCTTTGCTATATTGGAGGATAAAACGAGTTTGTAACCATTAAACGAGTGATATCAGATGAATCATTCTCTAACTAGTCTTTTATATCAGGATTATCGAAGCTTTTGCTAATTTTGAAGAACCTACGTCAATTCACCTCTTAAGCTTCTCATATTGTGTTGCGTCACGTTTAACAAGTAAGCTGTGTCACGTTTAACGAGTGAGCTGCGTCACGTTTAACGAGTGTGTTGCGTCACGTTTAACAAATGAGCTGCCTCACGTTTAACGAGTGATTAGCGTCACGCTTAACGAGCAAGTTCCATACGTGTCTCCTAACCCATACACATCCTCTACTTACCTGCACAGGTAATTAACTACTGTACATAAATATCCAACCCATTCCCTTGGGGGGAGGAGGGGGGACCATCAGCTTAGCCCCCCAAAAACTCATTAAACTCAAAAGACCTCATCAGTTACCCATGTCCTCTCCAAGCTCGGCCAACTTGGCACCCATCGTATGTAAGGCAGGTCAAGCTCCAAATTCTTTCCCTATTTACTTATACTCCCTCTTACTAACTTTTGACTCTTTCCCTTCTTCCTTCCTTTTACACTTCATTCGCGAATGGGTTTCCTTCCTTCATCCTTCAGTCAGTCAGTCATTCCAGTCGTAATAATAGCGAAAACTATATAAAAAATGAAGTGACTGTCAGTGAATGTTCCTTAAAACGGTCTATTATCCTATGGATTGCCACAGGGCTACCCATATACATGACCTTTTTGATTCAGTGACAAGTGAGCGTCGTTAAGAATAAATATATATCTTTAAATATGATATCACGTGTACCTAACAGAACTGAAATAGTAAATTCATAAAAGACTGACATGAGATACTGACAAGAGATCCTGGGAAGTTGAAAAGAGATTAGGAAACTCCAAACAACAATCTAGTCATGACAGACTACTGGAAGATACATAGATGCCACATTTGGGCTATAGATGCGAATGTACAGAGGAGAGTGAAGGTGTTGGAAATGAAAGGTTTGAGGACAATATGTGGTGAGAGGTGGTTCGATCGAGTCAGTAATAAGAGGGAAGAGAGATGTGTGGCAATAAGAAGAGCGTGTTTGAGAGAGCAGATGAGGGAGTGTTGAAATGGTTTGGACGTATGAAGAGGATGAGTGAGGAGAGGTTGACAAAGAAGATATGTGTTTCGGAAATGGAGGAGAGAAGGAGGACACCAAATTGGAGATGGTAGGATGGAGTGAATGACATTTTGTAAGATCGGGGCTTAAACATGCAGGAGGGTGAAAGACGTGCATGGGATACGGTGAATTGGAACGATGTGGTTTATAGGCGGCGACGTGTTGTCAGCTGACTAAACCAGAGAATACGAAGAGGTCGCGCAGTGGATAGCGAGCTGTTGTTTCGTTGCATTGCAAATAAAAACAAGAAAATGAATGTGAGCGAATACGGTTTTTCTTCTGTTTCTGACGCTACCTCGCAGACGCGAAAAACGGCGAAGTAGGAAAGAAACAATGAGATATATAGATAGTTAGATAGATATCAGCAATAGATGTGTTGACTGGAAAACGCAATCGTGATACGAAAAAATTCCCTAGGGCTTGGAAAAACATCTTTGGAATTATTGGTTTTACGCTTCGGTAGCTTCATACACCATCATCAGATCCTGTATACAAAAGATAACATGTATGTAACATATACATTATGAATTTCTGTTCAAAACATAAAGTTGTGAAAAGTGTTCCTTGAAAACATATATATTATAAAAGCTCATGAATAATCGAGAAAGTGTAAAGAAAGTTTACTAAAGAGTATCAAACTTACCTTAAAAACGTAATTTACATAATCTCAATAGAAACAATGTATCCTAGTCTAATTTGAAATTCTGCATCTCATCATTAAATATCCGAACGTCAAAAACCTACATTTTAAAAACAACTGGACACTTCCACTCTAACCTTAATGAAAGTTACCTAAAAACACAATAATTCTCTCGATACCTTAATGTTACATGTCCCTGTAGGACAAGAGAGGCTCAGCATTAACAGGTCCGTGTGTGTGTGTGTGTGTGTGTGTGTGTGTGTCGATAATAGGCGGTCATTATCGTGAGTGGGTTCGACGCTCATGTCCTTTAAGTGTTAATACAGTCATGATGGAGTTCTTTAAAGATGTTGACATCCTCCTGTTTTGAGTGAGGCAGTGTCCTAACTGAATTTTGTAGTGGTGCATGTTGCTTGAGTGGTGTCATTCGTTGTCACTTCCATGTCGCTGGAAAAATGGTGGTTTGGTGATTAGGCATTTCTTACTGAACGTTCAACGCGTTTGTGAACGAACATCCTGAAATGAGGCTTGGTTTCAGAGGTGGTAGAGGATGTGTGGATCAGGTGTTTGCTTTGAAGAATGTATGTGAGAAATACTTAGAAAAGCAAATGGATTTGTATGTAGCGTTTATGGATCTGGAGAAGGCATATGATAGAGTTGATAGAGATGCTCTGTGGAAGGTATTAAGAATATATGGTGTGGGAGGCAAGTTGTTAGAAGCAGTGAAAAGTTTTTATCGAGGATGTAAGGCATGTGTACGTGCAGGAAGAGAGGAAAGTGATTGGTTCTCAGTGAATGTAGGTTTGCGGCAGGGGTGTGTGATGTCTCCATGTTTGTTTAATTTGTTTATGGATGGGGTTGTTAGGGAGGTGAATGCAAGAGTTTTGGAAAGAGGGGCAAGTATGAAGTCTGTTGTGGATGAGAGAGCTTGGGAAGTGAGTCAGTTGTTGTTCGCTGATGATACAGCGCTGGTGGCTGATTCATGTGAGAAACTGCAGAAGCTGGTGACTGAGTTTGGTAAAGTGTGTGAGAGAAGAAAGTTAGGAGTAAATGTGAATAAGAGCAAGGTTATTAGGTACAGTAGGGTTGAGGGTCAAGTCAATTGGGAGGTAAGTTTGAATGGAGAAAAACTGGAGGAAGTAAAGTGTTTTAGATATCTGGGGGTGGATCTGGCAGCGGATGGAACCATGGAAGCGGAAGTGGATCATAGGGTGGGGGAGGGGGCGAAAATCCTGGGAGCCTTGAAGAATGTGTGGAAGTCAAGAGCATTATCTCGGAAAGCAAAAATGGGTATGTTTGAAGGACTAGTGGTTCCAACAATGTTGTATGGTTGCGAGGCGTGGGCTATGGATAGAGTTGTGCGCAGGAGGGTGGATGTGCTGGAAATGAGATGTTTGAGGACAATGTGTGGTGTGAGGTGGTTTGATCGAGTAAGTAACGTAAGGGTAAGAGAGATGTGTGGAAATAAAAAGAGCGTGGTTGAGAGAGCAGAAGAGGGTGTTTTAAAATGGTTTGGGCACATGGAGAGAATGAGTGAGGAAAGATTGACCAAGAGGATATATGTGTCGGAGGTGGAGGTAACGAGGAGAAGTGGGAGACCAAATTGGAGGTGGAAAGATGGAGTGAAAAAGATTTTGTGTGATCGGGGCCTAAACATGCAGGAGGGTGAAAGGAGGGCAAGGAATAGAGTGAATTGGATCGATGTGGTATACCGGGGTTGACGTGCTGTCAGTGGATTGAATCAGGGCATGTGAAGCGTCTGGGGTAAACCATGGAAAGCTGTGTAGGTATGTATATTTGCGTGTGTGGACGTGTATGTATATACATGTGTATGGGGGTGGGTTGGGCCATTTCTTCCGTCTGTTTCCTTGCGCTACCTCGCAAACGCGGGAGACAGCGACAAAGCAAAAAAAAAAAAAAAAAAAAAGAAATGGAAAGCATTACATAGCTCCTGTTCCTATACGTAGATATATGACGACTGCATCTCTGCAGCAATAACATACATGACCTTGAATAATGACTGGATTGTATATCTTGCTTTGAAAACTACTTTTAACTTGTGTTTAGACCTCACGTGAAGAAATACCTGCTCTTCCCAGTGAAGAGGATTGGATTACATATATGTCCTCTGGTGCAGTGATGGCTGTACTGAGTGACATGATAATTCACTTTCGAGTTTTACCATCACGGGAGTATAAAGTCAAATCATTCTCATGTAGAACACTTTTCTCAATGATCCTACTTCAGACTAGAGTTAAAAGATAATCCAAAAATACATAAAATCCTTGTGGGGATCAAGTGTCTTTAAACAATGCTTAGAGAAACAATGAAACAGAAGGTTTTGTATATGTGTGTGTGTCTGGGACCAGTGAGGGTAGCGTTTCGCTGTCTCTCTCTGTATCTTTCCAAGATTACTGCCCTCCCACGCTGTGGACACATACCCCCTTATGACAAAAGATCTATGAAGGTGCAATGCATAGCTGGGCATACTTGAGGACCATTCCTAAGATCGCAAGAGACAACAGTTTCGTGAAATATCAGACTGTCTCCACACACACACACCGTGAACACCGACTACCACATGCCACATACTGCTTTGAACGACCTGTAAAAACCCATCACTAACTTTACCAAGCGGGGCTGGGCGATCATTGGCTGAACTACGTGAGTTACAACGCAACCAGCTAAAGAGCGTTGATAAAGATGATTTTTAGCATGTTAGCTGAAACGGCACGGGCTACTGAGTCCCTGTCAAGGGAATCCAATGAACGCTATATATATAAATATATATGTATATATATATATATATATATATATATATATATATATATATATATATATATATATATATATATATAGCCATACTTTAGTCATGTGTATTGAAGTGGTGTGCAATAAAGTCAAAATGAGTGAACACAGAAATAGATGCCTAGTGCTTGGGTACTTCGAATGCTCGCTTTGGCAACGCACTGTGTGGGTTGCCATTTAGCATGGATTTGGTGTAGTCTTCCTATCCCAATATTCCAAATTAAAGTCTAGATACCCAACGGTAATGCGAATGCCCTACTTGGCTTATGTGTGGAGAAAAGAATGTCGGATTTAAATAATCACGAGTCATGTGTACGGCATTTTCCCAGTAAGTGTCTGAGTTGGACGCATTGTGTACGGCATTAACCCAGTGTCTGAGTTGGACGCATCCATGTGATCACCACGTTGATCTTGGTCTAGGCTTACCCTCAGACCATGCGCTTATAGCAGTATCATCACAAATCCCGTCAATTCAAGAGTACCTCGCCTCCCGTGCATGTGGTCTGGGCCATCATGCTCTCCTCCGTACCCAAATAACAAGTAGGTTAGTTAAAAAGCCTATCAAATACGACACTGTTGATCCTGATAAAGTGTTTACGTATGTTCCCGCAGCGTATCTACCCTCAGCTTTCTGGTGAGACTTATATGTGTTTGCTGGTAGTATGTATGCACGCAGTGTTGTATAACTGTGCTTGTACAAGCAGGGCACACGTAACGCCGGCTGTGACTTTCTGTGGGCAGATGGGAGCGTTTGCTTTAATGATTATGCTCGGATATGGAGTGGCATCGACTGGCGCGGTGGGGAGAGCCAGCCACACACTCACACACGCCTACCCTCACCCACGCCTCTTCACCAACAGACCAGGAAGTTAAGCAACATTTTGAGGACATTCTTAACCTTAGTGGTGTGTGGTAGAAGCCGAACTTATCTCACGACACATAGTTGTGTACATAAGTGTTTGGACGACCCTTCAACTCCGCCTGGTGTGGAACCAAAGGCTCAAGCGTAATAAGAAGGCTTGCGGGCCAGGCGATGTGCCGCCTAGTAAACTCAAAACAATTCCCTCTCTTTTGGGTGCTACTTATCACTCTGCTATTTAATCATGTGTTCATGTCGGGTATAGACCCGTCGTCCTCCTCCTGCCTGCATGACAGCTAAAACTAATCATCATTATCAAGCGAGGGTCTCGTACGATAGTGACTTACTCTAGGGGCGCGTGTGTTATCAACAACATGGCTACATTAGGTGATATGGTCCTTTGTGATAAGCTGAGCAAACAATAGTACGCATGACGGCCGCTAGGTGGGCAGGCAGGGGATGTCTTGAGCGTATTGTAACCTTACGACCACAAACTGCTCTGTAGAAGATATTTGAATTATTATCCTACGTGTCTTAACATTGTCTTAATGATGTTATTCCACTCTTTTGACCTTCCCAGTAAGGTAGATATTTCTCAAAATGGAAAATGGGCTGTACACCCATGTGTATGGTGAATATTTTCGTCCTTATGTGATGTTTGCACATAGTCTTGTATGGGTGGGAAGATCACAGAGGCTTTGAGAGGTGATATCAAATAATTTTTCTCTCATGGGTTCTTAATGTTCTCAATGTCTCCAGCCGAACCTAAGTTCAAATTCGACAATTCCTTTTGTGTTCTCTGTGGGTCAGATCAGCTGTGTGTATTACCTAAGATATCTAGGTATGTTTGAAGGTATTCCTGATCATGTTTTGTAGATGTGAGTGTAGGACTCTGAATGTCAGAGAACGCAAGAAGTGGACGCGTTGGGAATGAAATGCCTTGAGACGGTTTGTGGCGCGAGGCGGCTTCATCCAGCGAGGCATGACTGTAAAAGAGAGAGAGAGAGAGAGAGAGAGAGAGAGAGAGAGAGAGAGAGAGAGAGAGAGAGAGAGAGAGAGAGAGAGAGATGCTGTGGTAACTGGAGGAAAAGGAACGTCGAACTAAGATGATATATGCTGCAAAAGTGGAATGAATGAAGAGGAAGAGAGAGACCGCGAGGGTAAGAATAGGCTGGGGAAAATGAGGTTTCGAGGCATCGAACCCTGAACACTTAGGAGGATAAGGCGGTGTGCAGGCTATAAAATTAATTGAATCGATGTGGTATATGAGGGGCGACGTGCCCTCACTCTCTCCTTGCCTCATCCTCCACCTGCGTCGCACTTCTCCTCCACCTGCCGTACACTCCTCTTCCACCTGCCTCACACTCCTCCTCCACCTACCTCACACTTCTCCACCTACCTCACACTTCTCCTCCACCTGCCTCACACTCCTCCTCCACCTGCCTCACCTCGTCCTCCAGCTCTCTCCTCCTCCAAGTGTCTCATTCATCTGCAGCCTCATACTTCCATCCTCACTACTCCTCACCTGCCTGCAGAGTCTCTCCATCCATCCATTTCATCCACATCTGGCCTTACCATCCACCTGCCTCAAAATACTCCCTCCACACACACACACACACAAACACACACACACACACACACACACACACACACACACACACACACACACACACGTATCATATTTCACACCACGGTGCAATAGCCACTGTGGTCACGTAATGCGTTGCCGGACACATATATATATGTGTGGCAGTTCACGGAACTGAGGCAGCATTTCAATCACCCCTGATTCTGTGGAGCCGTATTTCCCCAGAGGGAAACAAGAGCTTGGTGTGGGTGATTACTCTCAAGTGGTAGGGCCTGCATGGTCTGTGGCTTCGTTGGTTACGTGCAAAGAACGAGCAGGGGTGAACACTTTACGTAATATTCTCCATCATAATTGCTACGTAGGGAGCTGTGGTTTCGGTGCATTACACATGACAGTCATAGAGTGTGAGCGAACGTGGCCTTTTTTGGACTGTTTTCCTGGTGCTGCCTCGGTGACGCGGGAAACGGCGATCAGGTATGATACATAGAATTACATACATATATATATATGTATATATATATATATATATATATATATATATATATATATATATATATATATATATATATATATATATATATATATATATAACATGTATTTCATTTTGCATACATACTCGCATGAGCGAGGTAGCGTCAAGAACAGATGACTGAACCTTAGAGTGTAAAAGTCTTCGCTTGGCTCTTTGTTCTTTTTCTCCTTTTGGAAAGTAATACAAGAACGTGGGGGGGGGGGGGGATTTCCAGCCATCCACTTTCGCCAACTCTAATGCATAACACGCAAAAACATACATATACACTTGAAAATGTGCAGTTATGTACATGACCTGAAACAAGCGAAATTAGACATAAACAGGACAAATAGGTAAATACAAACACACATAAACCCACATACACACAATAAACAGGACAAATAGGTAAATACAAACACACATAAACCCACATACACACAAGTCATACACACTTGCATTTACACCCGTGAGCACAGCATTTGATCAGCTCCGCTGCAGCGAACCAAATGTCAACAACGCTATATATTTCAGGTCGTGTGGCAAGATGTCGGACCTACAGATTCTGGACCATCTTCTGGAGACGTATGATCGACGAGCGACGCCCACGAACCATCTCAGTAAGTGAGGCACAGTTCTAATGCAAGCACTGGTTGGATGAAGAGGAGCAATGTGTGTGTGTGTGTGTGTGTGTGTGTGTGTGTGTGTAGGATGGTGGCCTCCTATGAACTTAGCCAATCACCTTTTGTCATGGTTGTGGCGGGTTGTGTTGAGTCATTTTTGTGTCAGGATGGCCAGTGTCAAATGCTTTGTTGATCTCTATTGCTACTAGTACTGTGCGGGAAGGGGGTTGGTTGTAGAAAGTTGGATCCATCTAGGATATATTGTGTGAGTTCAGTGTGTGCTGTGGTGGTAGAATGTTCGAGTATGAAGCTGTGCTGTGTGAGTCAGATTGTGATTTTTTTTTTCTCTTGTGGGTCATTTTTCTCTTTTTTCACAGAGTTTGGACACTGAGGATAGAGGGGATATAGGGCGTTAGCAGGTTGGGGAGTTGGGTGGTTTAGAGGGCTTTACGATTGGTATTACGCTGGAAGGTTTCCAAATGTCGGGGATTTTGTTGTATAGCCAGGAGTTCAGAATCATGACAGATGAATGGATTAGGATGGAACAAGAAGCTTAAGACAGTTAGAACACTTCATTCCTACGTCCCGGTTCAGTGAACCATCTTTAGGAAATGGACAACAGCTTAGGTCAACCCTCTGGACACAGTGACGTGTCGTGACCTCATAGGTCCTCCGGCGCTGCGCCACACTCCTCCACTATGTTGTGAGCTTCAACATTCATTCTTCCGCTGGTCCATTTGGCAACTCATAGAATCCATCTCTATGATTCGTCGTCTCCTCTGTCGCGATATAAGCTTCCTCGACCATTGTTCTATCCTTCGTTCCTAATTCTTCTGGCACTACGTTTTTTTGAGCCTTCAACACAGAAGTTGGATATGGTTCCGTGCATGTGACGTTCAACGAATTTGAAGTCCTTAGAACCTTAATATCAGCCTTGTGCTCACTTAGGCTTTTGTCCAAGCCACAGCTACATTCCCAATAGAACACTGCGAACATGGTATGTAGGAGACGACCCTGTTCGTATTTTTGTTTCTCTTATTCTTGAGTCTTAAAGTATCACTTATTTTCGTACTTGCTGCACTTACTACATTGACTCCAAATTTCTGTAAACATCAATCTGTTTCACTTGTTCGTCTGTCCTTCGTTCCGCCGACTCTCTCCTTCTCATCCGTATCTTTTTATTATTTCCTTCGCTTTCTTTCTTAGTCTCAGCATCATTCCATCTGGTTATATAAGTCTTTTGTAAACTTCTCCAGTATACTTTAAATCGTCCTTTGGCAAGTCAGCTCTGGTTATACCATAAGCTCTCAAATGAAAACTAATCAGAACCACAGTCTGAGAGAGAGAGAGAGAGAGAGAGAGAGAGAGAGAGAGAGAGAGAGAGAGAGAGAGAGAGAGAGAAACCCATGGCTAGTCTTCTATGCTGTCTGAGCCTCCAACCCGACCTATATTGGAACTAGTTTTGTATAGCTACTTCTTCGCACAGGTCGGTCCTCATCCCTCATGCTTTCTAGCACTCTTGACGCTGATTCTAACGCCCCATCTGCATGTACGTTTGTTCCAACACTATCACTGGGATCCTCTTTTTACTCCTGTAACTAAATCAGATGTGTTTCCCCTCGCGAGTATTCGTCTCAACGAATAAGACACCAGCAAATAGATTTAGGTAGAACCCACGTCCCAAGTTGCTGTAAGGGGGAACTCTACCCTCGTAGATAATGGTGTTGGAATCTCCCATTATAATCGAATCTTGTTCATTGTTAAACTCTGTCAAATGGTAATCAAGTGCTTCCTCAATCTCTGGTGTGTCTTTGTTGGGGGGCGTCTATAAACTAATCCTGCAATTATACCCTTTCGAAGCGTATCTCTGATTCCTACTACAGAACTGGAGTCGCTTTTAGCAACAGCTCCAACAATTTTCAGTACAGGATTACGTTGAATCTTTAACAAAGAGCAACAACAGACCACCAGTTTCTGTATATCCCCCTAACGTTGTTACATATACTGCATCCAGGACTCGTGTATTCGGCGAGGAAATCTGTATTTTCAGTATCTAACCAAGATTCCGAATAACCTTTTATTTTTTGTTTCCCCCAAGCAGTTGTCCCTAACATTGATATCTTTTTTGACGTACGGTCCGTTCATCAACATAAAGTATTGTAGTACACGACTGTGAGTTATCATTTTGATAGGCATGTGCAGCATTGTATATAGGGAGTCTTGTCCACTTAAAACATGGTTCGTAACCTTGATTTGACCTGTTCTATCTTGCTCCCTGTTTCTACTTGGAAATTGATCTCCTACGGCCCGACTCTGCTCATTCCTCCAACTTGCCCTCATTCCGATCCTGAATTAGCAGACCAAACCTTGTCACGTTCCCTCACTTCTTTTGTGAGTAAAGGTGTTCTCGCCTGCACCTTTGTCACGTTCCCTCACTTCTTTTGTTACCAGCCTGCACCTGTGACCTGTCCTGAGCTGTCCCGTGGGGCGAGTGCTCTATAGGGCGGTTGTCCTGTGGGATAAGTGTCCTGTGAGGCGACGATTGTCCTGTAGGGCGGGGTGTCCTTTAGGACGAGTGTCCTGGACGTGTGAAGTGACATTAAGCCGCTGCATTCTGCCTTTTCCCTTTACTTCCTCACAGTTCTCGACGAGGGTTAGCTGATCCCCATCTCGCCATGCTACACCCCCTCCTTCACGCGTCTCTCTCACTGAGGAGTGACGTCCCTCCCTTGCTACCCCCAAAATATCTTACAGTTTAACGCAAAGAAAGCAGAAATTTCTTCTCTTATTCCCCTTAACATAGATATTCTAGTCCTGATCGTCTAATTAAGGCATCTCCAACTATTAAGCTAGATTTATTGTGAGTCAGAATCATCCTTTCCCTGAATTTCTCCTGCTCGCCGACATTCCTTCTCCAACATATGTGGAAGATAGTGCTATTCTCTAACTTCGTCTTTATGGCCAACATACCAATTCTAAGTTTTCTACCTCAGTTGCCACTCATGATTCGCTCTGCCCCCAATCTCTTTCGCACACTCTCATCCAATCATCTGATTTCCCTTAATCCCTTTACTCTCCTTCGACGATGATTTCTAAGTGTAATCTTTCGCACAAGCTACAGAACTGACAAAGAGGGAGAGAGGAACTTATCTTCTTCCTTAATGAGAAAAAGTCTTGGGCTGAGTCCCCCCCATAGTTATGACAGAGGCCACTCTGCTGGGCGCTAAGTCGCTGGAGGGGGGGAAAAAAAAACGGCGTCCGCTTGTTTCAAACGTAAGGGAAGGTTTACGAAAGGCCAGCACTCGCGAACAGCGTTCATCTAAGCTCTTACTGTCACTCAAATCCTGATCTTAAAAGAGAGAGAGAGAGGCGGTGAAATGACGGTGAAACACAAGTGTAAAAAGTGAGAGGAAGGAAGAACGGACTGTCTGTCACTGCTGTGTTATGAAAGATTTCAAGGGCTGTAAAATGCGGAAGACGTCGTGAGAAACCTCGTTGAGTTTAAATTAGTTACCCAGAGCCACAGTTCCCCTCAGAGCCACAGCTTCTGCGTCGTTTTCTTTTCTTTCCTCCGCCCAGATGTGCTCAAGTAACATAGTTTACATTTCTCAGGCTCGCCCACATACCAAGATAACACGCGTGAAGCAATCTACGTGACTCGGATGTCAGTGACACGTCACACAGTTGCTGTGTATTGACATTAGCAGGAAACGATAGGTAACAGAGCGACGAGAGAGAGAGAGAGAGAGAGAGAGAGAGAGAGAGAGAGAGAGAGAGAGAGAGAGAGAGAGAGAGAGAGTGGTAGCTTGTCTGTCAACAGAGCGTCACTGACTAGTTCGAAGCCTAGTATGGAATCAACGCGACGACCCTACCCCCTTTTTTTTTTTTTACGATACGTCGAGTGAATGTCGCTGGCTTTAAAGGGGACGGTTGTGGGTGAGCATGGAAGAATTGAACGACGATATACATGCATGTTCTATTTCTATTCAATATACTGAAGAATATCATGCTCTGTGCAATGAATCAATGAAGACATAGTACAACGAAGAATGTCAAAAGACGCGAAAGTAACAGTAATTGAGACTAATACTGATAAACTCCATCTTTTTGAGAAATGGTCGAGGTTTCCTGAGAATCAAAGTAGATTTGAATCAACACTTATCAGTGCAAAGACTAAAGTGACATGTTACATTTGCTTAACTATAATGTATATTAATTCACGCTAAGTGGCATGGATTTGGTAAACAGAGAAGAGGTAATAAAAGCTTTGCGGAAGATGAAAGTCGGCAAGGCAGCGGGTTTGGATGGTATTGTTTTGGAATTTATAAAAAAAGGGGTTGACTGTATTGTTGACTGGTTGGTAAGGTTATTTAATGTGTCAGGAACACTGTTAAGTCATTTTGGTGTGTGTCATAGACATAGCGAAGGCGGCCAAAGTGAAGGAGAAATTGCAGTGGTTAAAAAGGATGTGCCATCTACTTTCATTTCCCTCCGCTTTGTTCAGATAAACACTGTTTTATCATCGTATTCAGTTGCATCTTAACCTGGTTATTGATCATTCAAAATGCAAAATGCACTTTTATTACGAAATAACTTTTTAACAACACTTTTAACAACACTGAATTTGGACCTATGGCTTTGGGAGCTAACATACCCTACAACATTTTCATGGCTGAATATTCATCTTACAGCCATGATGTAGATAGATTTGTCTATCTGTGTTTATCAACTATCAGTGTGTGTTGAAAGACGTAATACAGCTACCGACCCTTTTGACGCGCCCCAAAGTCATATAATGTCAGAGTTCAAGGTCATGGAGTTAAAGATTGGGAAGTAATTAATGAGATGAAATATCATAGTTCAAGTCCTCTCACACCGGAAGGTACGATGGCGAACCTAATTTGCACACCTGAGGTTGTTTGTGATCTTCATGTTGGATTTAATCTGTTGGTGTCATGGCTGCGACCAAAGCTTGAATGAGGAGGTTAAGCTGATGCTTTCTAGTTCCTCAGACTCTGGTTGCACTAAACCGTTATCGAATTATTATCAAAATGAAAATTGTCTTTGCATAGACGTATAGGAAGTTTAAAGCACCTGACTTTGCACTTGTGTTTGCTCGTCTGTTTCTTTACCGTTTATAAAACAAGAACTTTTCCATCTTCTTGGAGGTATGAGTTGGTATATCCCTTCCCTAAGACGGGTGACCGTTCTAACCCCTCTTACTATCGTCCTATTGCTTTGACATGTACCATTTCCAAAGTCCTTGAATCCCTCCTCAACTCCCACATTCTTAAGACATCTTGAATCTCACAGTCTTCTCTCCGATCAATAGTATGGCTTCCTTAAGACGAGACGCATCGATGATATTCCTTCCTATCATGTTAATGTCTGGTCATCATGTGTGAAAGATTTTGAGGAATCTTATGTACTTGCCGTTGACGTGTCTAAAGCTTTTGACAAGGTGTGCCACCGGGGTCTCATCACTTAAGCTCCCCTCTATTCGCCTCTCTCCCTCACTTTGTTCCATCATATCTAGTTTCCTTTCTGGCCGAACTGTCTCCGTTAACAGCGGTGTCCGTCAAGAATTTGTCCTGCCTTCTTCACTTTTTCTCCTTTTTATCAACGATTTCTCTTTTAATAACCAAATGCACTCGTGCGCCGACGACTCCACGCTGCATTTATCCACATCCTTCAATTAAATCTTCTCTCTCTGGATCAGCATCTCGTGTTGACACAGCTTCCTCAATAAACCCGGAATTGGAGAGGATATTTCAGTGGGCTAGACAAGATCTGGTTAAGTGTAATGTCTCCAAAACCCAATTTCTACGCATCTCTTTATCGAAATATCCCCCACAATTTTCCTCTCTCCTTTGATGGTTCTGTAATTCCAACTCTGGAATTGATGACATACTTCACTACAAAAACATTTGCGATAATCTCAGCAGAGCTTAAATTAGATGCTGTAATCTTCCCATGGAAAGTTAGGTTACCTCAGTCAGCATTTTTCATTTATCCACTGCCTTTAAAGTGCAAAGACTGACGTTTAAAGAGGGCAGCCGGAGGAGGAGAAGCCTTTGTGAGGAGACATTGATAAGTGTGTGGTCAAGTGAACCAACTGGAGGCGAGATTGCGGAACTATAAGGTGGAGGATTGGATGTGAAAAACAAAACCAGAGAGTCTTGGGAGAGTGGTCGTGACAGACTGGAATATAAGGGGCAGCTGATAATATGCTCCAGATCGTAAAGAATAAGATAACGCGAAGGGTTTCCACCCCCTCACCGTCAGTGTGGCAGGGTTCCGGACATTTCCATGTGATGTAGGTCGAGATTTTTTAAAGCAGACGACCTCATTTTGAGGAGGAGAGGGTGTCACTGATTTTGGTGTGGATTGACGGTTGTGGGGTTAGGAGAGCAGTGGATAAAACAAAGGAACCATTGATGGATGGGAGTCGAATTGCAAACCAAAGTTTGGAGAATCGAAGCGCACCTTGCGTACATTGATAGTGCATTAATAGGCTTGTTGGCAACACTAAATGCCTAAAGCCACGCTCATGTGATGCCTAAGGACCACCATACAAGCTGTTTTTCATTCGTTTTTAAATGTGTTGGCCAACAACTGCTCTGCTTAAGCTGAGCGTTTGAGTGTTAAACCACCTGTGCAGTCTGATTTACTCTACAAGCCAAAATGTTGGTCTATGCGATGTCTGTCACTGACAGTTATCGTACATCCAAACATTTTGGTGTGTACAATTGAAATTATGAAGTTAATATACCACCCACATTTTTAGGTTTAACTATGCAGTTTTGACATAGTTAAAACTGGATGAAAAAACTTAGATTGTATAGTGGCCCTTACACTCCGGCATCTCAGTAACCAAGTGCATTACAAAATCCATTTCTGTAATGAAGGAGAGACGCTGTGTATACTGCCATAGTTTCAAAATAAGGGGAATTTTTATCATTATCAAATTTTTTTTTTTGGGTCTGCCTCAGCCTAACTAAAGGGAATGGACTAATTTTTCCAGACCGGAGAGAGATGGGAGTTTTTAAGTAAATTTTGGGCACTCACAACGAAGCAACGTGCAATATGAGTCTAAAGGACATAGCCAGGAATTCAGTGCCAATCTAGTAAATTGGGGGAACCAAATCTAGTTACGAGAAGAAAGAAAATGGTAGCTGAAGAAAAAGATTGTGGAAAAGACAAGAAGAAGAGGATGAGCAACTTGTGAAGAAAGGATGGACGAGCATGTTGAAAAAATGAAAGAATTGGCGGTAAAATTAATGAAATAGCTTGGAACTTAACATAGAGAAAATGGAATGAGAATATCATGGGAATAGAGAAAGTCAAGAAGAAGAGGAAAAAGGAAAGAAAAAAGAAGATTAAGTCACTGAAAGCTGAGGAAGAACTGAAAATGATACTAAGAATTGATATGTGTATGTATATTCCGTATATGCTTGTTTCCCGTTTCTCGCCTTAGGAAGTAGCGCCAGGAATACAAGAAAAGCCGTATTCGCTCGCATCCATTCTCTAGCTGTCATGTATAATGCACCGAAACCACAGCTCCCTATTCACATCCACGACCCCACAGACCTTTCCATGGTTTACCCAGGACGCTTCACATGCCCTGGTTCAGTCCATTGACAGCGAGGCGACCCCTGTATACCACATGGTTCCAGCTCCTTCCCGTGCACACCTATCACCCTCATGCATGCAGTATAAGAACTGAAGACAATGTTGACAAGAGATAATCAGTATGAGAACGTCATATTTGGACTAATTGAAAATGTAATTAATACAGTATGGAATGAACAATCAAAGAAAACAAAAACAAAAAAAAAGGGATTTAGATGCAGTTTCCTACTGTATACATAAAAGGAAAGAGGGAGGTTAGGAAAATCAAGTGATGCGACAATGGACACCGAGCAAAAACGATATATATATATATATATATATATATATATATATATATATATATATATATATATATATATATATATATATATATATATATATATGATTACCGTGTAAGATGTGATCCTGGTAACATCTGTTGGTGTCTCTGTATACATTCCTCCATCTGTGATTCGTCACTGTTTGCTTCGGAAGATGTGTCGAAATACACGAAAGCGCTTACGCAGCTTTTTCATGCTTTTGATATTCCTTCGTGGTCAACGAGTTCATGTGTGATCGTCAGGTGTCTGCTTCGTCAATATGATCATATATAGTATATGTAGTGTTTATAGGGAGGGCCTATTTAGGGTCTCAGATGCCCATACCGTCACAGCGAACATTAAAAGAGAGAGAGAGAAAAAAGAGGAAATCCAAGAGCAAATGGTGTGACAAAAGGCCGACGAAAGAGAAGAGGAGCGAGAGAGAGAGAGAGAGAGAGAGAGAGAGAGAGAGAGAGAGAGAGAGAGAGAGAGAGAGAGAGAGAGAGAGAGAGAGAGAGAGTAATTTGTTTTACAAGAATCACCTTGAGCCTAAGACAAGACACCGAGCTTTAATTTATCAAGACCAAGTTAAAAGCAAAAAAAAAAAAAAAACCAAAAGAAAAAGATATGACAGATTCTTTTATCTTCTCTGTCAAGTGAGAGGAGAAAAGCCTTGCCTGGAGTGAATCCTGGCAAGTTTAAAGAAAGATAAGCTTGGTTCCAGAAGCGCAACAACAAGTGTTCAGTGTGAGGAGAGACAGAGAACAGCAGCAGTTTGAACCAAACAAGTCGTTGTTAGCTTTCAGGTCAGACAACATCGCATCGACCTTGGGTCTGTGTGTCGACGTAATTCTCTCTCTCTCTCTCTCTCTCTCTCTCTCTCTCTCTCTCTCTCTCTCTCTCTCTCTCTCTCTCTCTCTTGCCCTCCTCTTATACCTACCCTGACTCAAGGGCCATACCTGCGTGTCGCTCTTATGCACACTCATCTTTGTCGTCAGTCCCTCAGCTGTTTATGATCATTCCGTTGCCCACTCTCCCGTACCTTCCATCAGCCTTCTGTTCTTACGCGTTCCACAATATCGACTGGTCTTCGAAGGTTCCTTCACTATAATCTGTTGGTTCATTCCTCTCATCCCCTGCACATCAGTTCATTCCTATTATCCCCTGCACACCTGTTCATTTCTCTCATCCCCCTGCACACCCGTTAATTCCTCTCATCCTCTGTACACCCGTTCATTCCTCTCATTCCCCTGTACACCCGTTTATTCCTCTCATCCCCTGCACACCTGTTCATTCCTCTCATTCCCCTGTACACCCGTTCATTCCTCTCATTCCCCTGTACACCCGTTCATTCCTCTCATTCCCCTGTACACCCGTTCATTCCTCTCATTCCCCTGTACACCTGTTCATTCCTCTCATTCCCCTGTACACCTGTTTATTCCTCTCATTCCCCTGTACACACGTTCATCCCCTGATAATTCTCCATTTGTTCTAAGATTCTTAGTCTGTATCACTGTTTACATGACATTCAATCTTCCTTTCCCATATCTGGTGGGTTTAATCTTCCTTTCCCATATCTGATGGGTTCAATCTTCCTTTCCCATATATGGTGGGTTCAATCTTCCTTTTCCATATCTGGTGGGTTCAGTCTTCCTTTCCCATATTTGGTGAGTTCAATCTTCCTTTCCCATATCTGGTGGGTTCAATCTTCCTTTCCCATATCTGGTGGGTTCAGTCTCCCTTTCCCATATCTAGTGGGTTCAATCTTCCTTTCCCACATCTGGTGGGCCTCAAACCACCTATTTCTACAACTGAGAGTGACCCTCTCCCACAACGCCTAAATATCCAACAACAACATGTAACAGGTCTTTCAAATATTCTCCCTTCATACGATATGCCAGGTGGATTTGAGAATATCCGAATATCCTACCACTCGTATGCCTCATAATCTTTTATATATTCCCCTCTCTCACTTCCCCTCTCCTGAGCTCGCTAATATGGCTGCAGTGGAAAGCATGTTCACATTAAACCCAGTGGATCTGACTGTGTTCCCGAACCTTTCATCTTCCTCTTGGATTTAATGGTCTCCACTACATATCCCATTTTCTCCCTTGACGCCTTGCTGTCATCCCATTTTCTCCCCTGACGCCCTCCTGTTGCGCTCTTTGACTCCCCCTGCATATGTCTTCACTTAGCCAAGTTGTTCACACCTGACTCGTTTTCGTCCTCCCTCACATATGTGCCTTTCTAGGCACACACATAGTCATGTGTCTGTCTTGTATTCCTAGGTATATTGGACTCTGGTATGCTTCTCATTCGTAGAATTCATTCATTCTTGTATTCAACACCTCGTAAACTTGCGAATTTATAACAGATGTTTCACTTTTGATTATTATTCTAATAGCATTTCAAGTTTATAGTTACTGGTAATCTTTGATATTACAGGAAAATCCTAGAATCCCCTCAATTTTGCCCTCTATTTCTGCCTCACCCACACATACAGTCTCGTCATCTCACACCTAAACACTTGACAACACGGAAGTCACAGAGTTCTTCGTAACTCTCACTGTGAGTGCTATTTGCTGGCTTAAGACCTTTGATTAAAGGTTGACAAAGAGGATATATATATGTGTCAGAGGTGGGGTGAACCAAGTAGAACCGGGAGACCAAACTGGAGATGGAAGAATGGAGTGAAAAAAGATTTTGAGCGATCGAGGCCTGAACAAGCAGGAGGGTGAATGGCGTGCACGGGATAGAGTGAATTGGAACGATGTGGTATACACGGGTCATCGCACTGGCAATGGACACAACTATGATATATATATATATATATATATATATATATATATATATATATATATATATATATATATGACAAGTATATATGTAGCATTACTAAGCTTCGAAGTTGTTTACTTTTGCTTTCTTGTTGAAGAGTGAAAAATTATCTTTCGTAATTTCTCTTTACTCGGGGAAGTCACAACACCAGACAGACAGAATTGTACTGCAGTATTTCAGGAACTTTACCATGTCTTCACGCGAAAAGATATTTTTTTTTTATTGTGTTCTACGATGTTTAGAGAATATGCCGTACTAGTAGTAGTAGTGAGAATAGTAGTAGAAGCAGAAGTTGAATATTAGTAGTAGTAGTGGTATTAATGACAGTAGTAGTACAGTAGTAGTAGTAGTAGTAGTTGTAGTAGTAGTAGTTACAGTAATGATCAAGGTAAACGCATCTGTCCCTTGTGGGCCGAGTGGGGAAAAATAGAAGGAAAATCATAAACGCAAGAATTCTGGTGGACGAAAATAGAAAATACGGAGGATAGTGGCGAGCAAGTGTTTTGCCCACCTGGCTCACACGATTTCTTCCTCCATGAATCCTGTTGTCTATGTTTTTTCCCCCCCCTCTTGAATGGTGTTGTTTGTGCTGGTGGTGTTGTGTCTTGGTGTGTGGGTTGTATATCCTCTAAGGGAAATCTTTTTCATGTCTTTTTTTTTTTCCCTATCTTTCTTTCTTTTTTTTATTCTAAACTCCTCAGCTCTTGTTTGCTGTTGGGCCAGGGAAGGTGTGAGTTGCGATATATATATATATATATATATATTCTTTTTGCCTTTTTTTTTTTATCGTTCTTAAAAATGGGGTTTTCTCGGCTATAACATTTTCCTCCAGACATTCTTTTCCTCTTGTATGAATACGTGTGGTGAGGCTGCTCCACCTGTATACTGTTCTGTGGTCGCTGGTTCCCTAAGCTTAGATGAGATGAAGAGCTGCGTTGACTGTGGGCTGACTGCCGCCCCACCAGGAGGATTTCAAACCGATTCGTGCTGGCTCATCCTGGCAGACCCTAAGGGCCTCGCAGTCAGAAACGCTAACCGCTACACCACGGAGGTAATATTCCACATGTGGTCTTCTCATTGCTGTAAGATGAGTGCCGCTGGATGTTCTAATCTCATTGCTGGCCGTCTTTTTACGTTTCATCAATGCATTGAGGACTATCTTCATATTTTCCTCCACCCCAGCCTTTATGGAACCAATAATGACGTTCCTTTGAACTCAAAACATCATTATTCCCCACCTCCACCTCTTCGCTGGCGCACCTTAATTGATCGTTATGTTTGAGGTCTGCGTCTGGGGCTTTGTTTGGATGCGTTAGGTCATTGGGAATTTTCGTTTGATGGTCTGTCTGTATTTTCCCGTTCTATTCCGTGTTCCATAATGTCTTTTCAAAGTTTGTGTATTATGATCAACATATATATTTTTTTCATGCCTTCTTTCCTTAGGGTTGGTGCGTCATCTGTATAAAGTGGTGAAGTATGTGGTGGTCTGGTCATGTATAATTCTTCACAAGAACATGACGTATTAGTGAGGTGCCAAGAAAGTGGTAAAACAGGGTTCCATTATTTCGTATTTTGATCCCTATGTCAGATGTTTTGGATAGATCCCGGATGGGTAACGTTGCATTGTTCTCTGTTCTACACTGCAGGTGTTCTTTGTTCGTAGGTAAAGGTAGTGTCTGTTTCTGTTCCCTTTTGTTATTGTCTTTGAATCCGAGTTGTATTTTGTTGTATTGTCTTTTTCTTATCTTTCCAGTCTTCTGCTGCGTGTTCCCGAGAGAGATGTAGGCGTATGGTGTGTTGTTTGCGTGAGAGATATCTCCCTATGATGTATTGTTTACGTGAGAGATACATGTCTATGGTATATATTTTTGCGTGAGAGATACATGTCTATGGTATATTGTATGCGTGAGAGATACCTGTCTATGGATTATTGTTTGCGTGAGAGATGTCTCCCTATGGTGTATTGTTTGCGTGAGAGATGTCTCCCTATGGTGTATTGTTTGCGTGAGAGATGTCTCCCTATGGTGTATTGTTTGCGTGAGAGATATCTCTCTGTGGTCTATTGTTTGCTTGACATTCCTACTTCACATGTCTCATCGTAGCGATGTAGAATTGTGATGGAAACCATGAGGGTAGAGATGCAATTAAGGATTCAGGTTTTCTTATTATTGTTGTATTGATCTTGCTATGTCCTGGTGACGTATCTTTGAACGTGTTGTATACGTCTGCCACGGTCGTAAGAGTGGTCAGGTCAGGCTCGGGGGAAAGCTGGCTGGTTCAATAATTGCGACTGAAGGTACGCGTTCCCTTTGGCGCGATCGCAAAGGTCTCGTAAAAGCATGACCTCGGTGGCTGGGTCGAAATTTTATAGTCCTGGGGCAGAGATTCTATATATATATATATATATATATATATATATATATATATATATATATATATATATATATATATATATATATATATATATTTCTTTTTTCTACCTTAGGGTCTTCGGAATTTTTGTTCATTCTGGTCGAAGATATAGAGGGTTTGCATTTATAACTTCCTAGGAGTATTTGATGCTTCTTTTTTTTTTTTCCTAGGAGTTTGCGTGTCTATAAGTGCGTTCCATCTGTGAAATAAGTGTCCCTCCCAGGTGCTTTCGTATAAGTTCGGGTCATGTCGCACTCTGCAACTGTTTGTAGTCTTCTGTCCATTCTTATTTTGTGAAATAAGACGTAATACGTTGATGTTGTGTGTGGCTATGCAGTACCTTCACTTCCTTCACAAGTTGAAGATGAACAGCTGGATTGACTGTGGGCTGACTGCCGCAGCCAGGATTCGAACCTATGCCACTCTCGACCACTGTATTGGGCGGTCTATGAATACGTCATGGTCATCCACGCTAACCACTAAACCACAAGGAATAGAAACAAATACTGCCGTACTTCCTAAATGACCTTTATGTAAACTTGTAATGAACCAGTGTAGTTCTGTAATTTGATTCTGCTGTGTTGGTTTTACATTGCTCTCGCGACTTCGTCAAAAACAGTCATTTCCTCCCACCTCTCTACTGTCTTGCCTTTTTCCCGTTTAGGTTTTTAGAAGTTAAGTTGCGGAAGTTAAGTTGTGGAAGTTAAGTTCAGTCGTAAAACTTTTCCAATCTGCACGGCTGAGGCCCAGCCTGAACTGGACGGGGATTCGAACTGGAAAGAAATGTTGTTTATCAATCTGTCTCTCGCCTACAGGTGTGAAAAATGACACCTTTTGGCCGGTATGTAGTCTGGATTGATACGCTGTCTCGCTCTAATGAACACTCTGGGAAGTAAGGTCCGAGATGGATAGCATTTTCTTTCACTCATTCAGTGGATGAGCGAGTTGTCCATTGCATTGGCATTTTCTTGCCCCAATACTGAGTGCAGAGCATTAAGGTCTTTCTAGAAGTACTTTAATGTGTTTTCTGCTCATTATAGACCTCTGTGGTGTAGCGGTTAGCGTTTCTGACCTTGATTTATTTAAGGGCCGACTGCCCATAAAGGGTCGAGCGTGGCATAGGTTCGAATCCTGGTTGCGGTAGTCGGTCCACAGTCAGTCCAGCTGTTCATCCTCCTCTTAGGGGGTTGGTTTAAGAGTTGGTTGATAAACTAGGTACCTGGCTTTAAGCTAGGTTATGATATATATATTTATTTATTTATTATACTTTGTCTCTGTCTCCCGCGTTAGCGAGGTAGCGCAAGGAAACAGACGAGAGAATGGCCCAACCCACCCACATACACATGTATATACATACACGTCCACACACGCACATATACATACCTATACACTTCAACGTATACATATATATATACACACACAGACATATACACACATACACATGCACATAATTCATACTTTGCTGGAGAGAGAGAGAGAGAGAGAGAGAGAGAGAGAGAGAGAGAGAGAGAGAGAGAGAGAGAGAGAGAGAGAGAGCGTTAATGGGACGGCCTTGATTAGGGCATTCAGTCGCCCGCGTCGTCTCTGCTAACACTTAGAAAAATTGTCTGCAGTCGGCAGATGTGGACGTGTGGGTGGGAGACATCGTGTGGCACTGACACTTGGTCTTTAGGTATTTGTAGGTCGTACTACCATGTTACCCTGAAAACTATGCGTAGTGTAGTTCAGATAATTCTCATTGACGAGGTTTGCCACCTCGATCGGTTTGGCAGACAGGAACATGAGAGGTCCATGCTTGTCTTCTGTCAAGACTTGGTCAAACTCGCGGTTTCCTGAACGGGTTTTGCAACACTGTGCCCTCACAGCGGTGCCCAGTTAGTGTGAGTGATGTTTATTGACTTGAAAGTCCATCTTGCTTCCAAGGTGTTGTGTTTGCGAGTCTGCCATGCGTTGCTTTTGCAGCCTTACCTCCTGACTTACCCATCGGTATGACCCATTTGTAGGTCGCTCTGTCGAGATTTCATCTTTACACTCCGTGGTCTTCTTAAATGAAGAACATCCTCGTATTATTTGATGTATTTGGAGTACGTTTCTCCTTGAGCTTTTGTAGGTGAACTTAAGTTTTCCTTCTTTCGATTCGTTGATTAATCTTCCTTCCAAGACTGTTTGACGGTGAAGAGGCAGAGCAAAACCTGATGCCTCTTCTCTTTCCTTGTCTTCGATCTGGTTGTCTGGGTGGAGGAGGTGCTTGGGTCTAGGAGATCGAGTAGGATCGGATTCTCTTGTGTAGCTTGCCTGAGGGAGTATCCTTCGTGCATAGATGCTTCGGTTTGGGAGTTTGGTTGATGGGTGTAGTTGTGAGTCGTCCATTTCTTCCTTCTTCTCAGGTAGTTTGGCTTAGGCTAAATCGTGAAATAGGAACCCTGTGCTAACCAGGTGTATGTCACCAACAGCCATTACTCAGTGTTGGGAAAATCCTTGGAAAAGTGGCGTTGTGTGGGACTCCTCTCCCGTCCGGAGAGCCAGTCATTAACAGCGGCTTTGTGTGTTAACCTTCCCGTCACTGCCTAGCCTAGCGGTATCAGACAGACGCGCATGGATGACGTAGGTCATCATCTTGAATAACGTGTTGTTTGGTGGGTTAAATATGATGTCTTTCGCTACATTGTTTTTTTTCTCCCCTTTGACGAGGCTTTGTTGGTTTCTTGCCTCAGTTTAGTTATAGTTATAATTATCCTATTTTCGGCCCTAGAAGATTTACGTTTAGTCTCCAATTATTTCCTTAATCATGAGGATTTCAAAGGGGCACCTGATGAAGCCAGAGTCCACGTCAGTACACTTGCAGTTAAAACAGATTGGATTACGTTTGTCCCAGTGTTCTCTAAATGTGTGGCTCTCTTGATGGCATTCATGTGAGTATTTATCTTCTTAATTCTATGTAAGGTCATGATTTTATTATTTCACTTCATGTCCTATGAACGGGATGCCCTTTGAACCTCACGATGTTTCCCAAAGTTTTAGCTAAAATAATACTAAGTGAAGGAGTGATAGACAGTAATAGATATAACATCCGGAACTCGTTTTTTCGATATGGAGTATAAGAAAAACAAAAGAGGTGAATACGAGGACGCTTTGTTAATGAAAGACAAATTGACTCAGTATGTAAAGGTATAAAAGAATCACTAAATTAATACTGATATCATCAGGATAGCACATGATATCAAGTAAGTGGTGTAGTCTCTACGTAGAAGAGATGCACATTAGGAGGTTGGACCATTTGTTTTTACACCAAGCCTCACATGAGCAGTAGGAGATTGGGAGATACTGTGTAACTCATAAACTTATGAACCTTTGCTATAGGAAAGCTCATTGTTGAGCAGCAGCGTGTTTGTATAGACGAATTAATCTCCATATATTTATGGTGCTTGACTGATGACTGGCAGGAAACACCTTTTTCGATAACGGAATGTAATTGATAATAGATTGATGAGTTATAGCGAATTGTAATTTATCCTAGATGGATGAGTTGATGAAACTGACACTTCAGTAAATTGTTTATTTACTAGGCCCATTTATGCTTGCCAGAGGAATATAAAACAAGTGTAAGTTAGAAATAGAAATTTGTTATCTAAAGAGACAGAAAAGAAGAGAAAGAATATAAATGCGATGAACATGAGATTAAATTACTTATTGAGAGGTCATTTGAGACAGAGAAATGCATGTTATTATCATATATGCAGCAGGTTAGGTATATGGTGCGAAGATAACGAAATGTGAAAGATGATAAGAACATGATATCATGGAAAGAGCTTGAAGAAGGATATTACTGAAGTGGTTAGTTACTAACCGCTAACCATGCACCAAATGGGAGCCACTGGGGAGATGTAGGGGACCAGCAAAGCTGGCTTGAAGAAAATCAAATCAAATTGTTGAATATAAGAAAGCGGTCAACGAACGCATTTAAGAAAATATTCCCGTACTGAAAACGTATCTCATATTCAAAGCAGAGGGTATGGATTTGGTCGACAGATTACATAGACGCTTTTTTTGCTGAGGGTCAAGGCTAAAGCTTTTAGCCAAAGGATGTTGAATTATACTCGGATGAGAGGCTCTTACGTGGTCACATCCCTATACAGAATATGGTTTGAAGAGTAGAAAGAAGTTTTGAGTGAAGTTGGCTCATATGGACCGGACCAAACTCTGCCGGGGGTAAAGGAAAGGAAAAGGTTTGATGGTTAAGCAAGTCTGAGGTTCTTTGGTATGTATAGGGGGATGCCTCTCCCACCTGAAGTCCATTCGAGTAATAGCTTAATGCCGAGGTAGATCTGGTCTGTGTATTGTGTGGTCTTGAGAGTTGCTGGCTGAGCCATCGTGATATCTTGAAAATACGTAGATCATCTCGGGACTACCTTCCATCAGGTAGATCATCTCGGGGACTACCTTCCATCAGGTAGATCATCTCGGGACTACCTTCCATCAGGTAGATTATCTCGGGGACTACCTTCCATCCTTTGTGTCTCGACTTTGTCTTCTAATGACTGAGCTGGAGCAGCTGAAGTGGAAAGGGACTTATGATCCACAGGTTCCTTATCATAGAAAAGCAAAGAGTCATTAGTTTCTCTTAACTCTGAAACCACTGGCTGTAGATAACAGAGCAAAAGGGAGAAACCAAGTATGCTCGGGAGATATATAGAAAGTAATAATGGCTAAATAAATACAAGAAATTCCTCTCTCCTTTGATGGCTCAGTAATTCCACCTCTTAACTCATTTATCATTCTAGGTATTACTGTAGCATCTACCTTACCTCATATTACGGAAATAGCTAAGTCAGCCTCTAAGAAACTGGGAGTCGTCTTTAGACTTCGAATTCGAAATTTCTTTTCATCTAAAGAGATGCTCCATTTATAGGAAGGTTTGATCTATCAAAGAATAAAGTACTGCTCTCACTCTGGGGTGGTCATTGCTCTGTATTCTTACTTGGCAGAGTTCATTCGAAAGGCTTCCGACTTATCCACTCTCCAGGCTAACTTCAAAGCTTGTTCCAATTGCCCAACTCCGCAATGTTGGTTCCCATTCCCTCTTTTACAGGTATTACTTTGGTCTTTGCTCCCGAGAGCTGGCTGCTTGTGTTCAGCCCACCACTAGCTGGAGCACGCAATACTCAGCAAGCTGCTGCGTCGCATGATTACTGTATGGCAATTAGTAACTCAAAGGTGGGCCGTTTTGATAACTGTTTCTTTCCCTACTCCTCGAAGTCTTGGAACTCTCTACTCTTTTATGTCTTCATCACATAATCACATTAGTTATTCATCCTTTTCATTCACGTCACTGGGTACCCCATGTCCCCCATTTATGCCCTCACTGGCAACATTATCCACAATTGTACTTAAATCACCCATTAGTACCAGTCGATCCCCTGCATCAAAATTACTGACATACCCAATCAGCTTCTCCCAAAACACTCACTTTTCCTTCCTTAATTCTCTCGTTTCTAGGTGCACGAACACTATCACCCATCCCTCGTAATTCACTTACATTTTTGCTAACACCAGCCTGGGCCTCACTCCTTGAATTCTTTCACACATTCCCATTAATTCTTCAGTGGCATTACCATGCCTTCCTTATTTAATAATCCTCACACTAACTCCCGAGTTTACCATCAAGACTTTCCCAAACTAGTCTTCCCCTTTTCCCTTCAGCTAGAATATCAAGATTCTTCTCCTCAACCATGCTACCTTTCCTCTACTCTTGGTAACATCTACGTATATTCAGACACACTATTATGAGGAGGAGGAGGAGGAGGAGGAGGAGGAGGAGGAGGAGGAGGAGGAGGAGGAGGAGGAGGAGGAGGAGCATATCTCGTTTGTTTCTGTCTTCGGTCCCAACTTTTTGGAATAGAAGTACAAGAAGGTTAGAGTTTCCAGTCGCCAGCTTCTTCCCCCTTTCATTGTCTTCTCCGACGCGCTAGGAATCCGTGGGATGCATTCACGGGCCGCCCGGGTCGAGCACATTGTTCGAATCCCGCTTGCGGCAGTCGGTCCACAGTCAACACACCTATTCATCATCTTCCCCTAGGGGCTGGGTACCAGGATAGAGACTGGGTATGCATACACGTGTGGAGAGAGAGAGAGAGAGAGAGAGAGAGAGAGAGAGAGAGAGAGAGAGAGAGAGAGAGAGAGAGAGAGAGAGAGAGAGAGAGGAAGGGGTAGCACTATTCCTGAAGTAGGAGTTGTAGGAGCGTGTGAAGAGTGTAAGGAGGTGAGATCTAGGCTGATGAGGGTGAAAATGAAAGTGGTTTGCGAGAGATAAGAGATTTTTCAGTGCTTCTGAGGGGAAAGATCTTGAGAGGCAAGTGTTTTGGGTGCATGGGATAGAATGACTTGGAACGATGTGGTATACAGGGGTCGACTGAACCAGGGCATGTGAAATGGCGGGAGGAAATCATGAAAAGACTCTGGTCTTGGTGCATTACACACGTGGGGTAGAAAATGGATGTGAGCAAATGCGGCGATTCCTTGTCCGTTCCCTGCGCTACCTCTTTAACCTAGGAAACGGCGAACAAGTACGGAGAAAAATAATGCATATTATATAGATGATAGATAGATAAATAGATTGATAGATAGAGAGACAGAAAGGTATAAAATGAGATTAGGTATATAGCTAGTCAGGTCTACTGATAGATGTTCCTTAACGCAGTAGATCCTTCAGTGAGACCCATTTCTTTCGTGAGAGATACGAGATAACATCTGGAGAACCATTTTCCCTCTTGGAAGTGACGTGTCCATACAGCAGTGGACCGTGTTCCTTCGGAGGTGGCATAAGATCCCCATCACGAATGAGATGTAAACAGCCATGTCATATATTATCCGTTTCCCCCCCTTTTTTTTTTTTTCATAACCTGGGTGGTGTTATGTTCAGCCAGATACTGTTGTGTGACGCTGCGGAGAAAACCCTATTGAGTCGTGCTGAAAGATGGGCCAGGCTAAGGTGCCATATTACACTGTCGGGTTTTTATATCTCCCTTGAACAGGGTCGTATATCTAGAGCTCTGGTAGGTGCATAGAAGGAACGTTGTTATGCAATATTCCTTTCGACTCCCAGCTGTCTCTTTCTTTTTGCTGATGTGGTCGTGCCGACGTGTGTTGAAGAAGCATAACATGGGTTCTTCATTCCTTCATTTCGTTATTCATTTGCGCACTGGAAAATGCACTGCCCTCACTCTTTAACCACCTCCCTGATCACAACCTTGTCACAGCCACATCCTCGTCCTCGGCTCGACGTCCACATTTCTGCAACCACATTACCTCCATATACTATCCCAACAAATGTGGGGTTTCAGAGCCACATCATGATGGAAACCTCACCAGACCACAGCCTTGTTACAGCCACACCTTAGCCATAACTGTAATGGGAGAAACAACACCAGAAGCTTGACCAGAGAGAGAGAGAAAAAAAAAAAACCCACATTTTCCATAGTCACATTACCGACATTGCTCTGATAATCATAGTACTTTCACACGCACACCTCACAGTTCCCGCCACTTTCAGATGAATGTTATTTTCGAGAAGGGACCGTCTGAAGAGCTGCAAAATCGGGAGTACTTACGCCATCCCAGAGGGAAGGTAGCGATGATGAACTGTCAAATTACCACATTTAACAACCCTATGAGGAACCTAAGACAGGGTAGGTTATTATACAACCTAATCCCGCTTCAGCGTGGTACATTTGGCAATGGGTCAACGCTGGTCCACTTTTGAGTTTGAGACAACAACACACGTCAGGTTCGATCTGGTTGTAAGTGGCAGTTAATACGATATGGCAGATTTCGACTCCACAGTGAGAGGCGAGGGTTCGTGTCCTCGTAACTCAATAGCCACGACCTGTCTTAACCCATTGTGGCTGGATTCTTATCTGTGAGTGTAAGTCTTATTTGTTGCAAAGGTTCGAATCCTAGTTGAGGCACTCGGTCCACAGTCATCCTCCCTGTTCATGAGTTGTAAACTATTTCCGTACTTATCATACCAGAACTCTGAAAACGATGGCTGGTATTATAGTCTGGAATAATTTCTCTGAATATCTAATTTAACTTTAGCTCTGTGAATCATTGGTCTTGTTAAGAAATGGCTACCATGCCACTTTATCAACAGCTTGTGCAAGACGTAGTCATACTACCTCATTATGAAGCAAACTAAGTATATTAATAGTATATCAATGAGATACCTTGAAATCGTCATTACATTTGAGTCCACTATTTCCACACCTGATCGTCTAAGGATATCCTATTCCTTCGGTCCATCCTTCTCTCTTATCACGTCACAATAGTCAATGGTGTTTCACAAAGCAATCGTACGTAATCCGGGGCTTTTACAGTCACGCCTGCTACTGCGGAGAAGAGAGAGAGAGAGAGAGAGAGAGAGAGAGAGAGAGAGAGAGAGAGAGAGAGAGAGAGAGAGAGAGAGAGAGAGAGAGAGAGAGAGCCACTCAAAAACAACTTCTGAAGTAGGGAATCGAAGTCATCCATTGAATGGCGAGTCTGCCAGCCCCACTGAACCTCCACTCAGGGAGGAGGGAAGTGCACTTGCCAAGACTCCAGTGTCATATCCCAGACTGATAAGTGGCTCTGAGAGCAGGCATGTCGAGGCAGTCATCACAAAGAGGTTAGTTGGTCAGACTCCCATTTACCATTTCTTGGGGTCGGATGAAGGTGGCGAGCGAAGTTTTACAGACATGGTAGGTTGATGACCTCCTTGAACACATGAGGGAAGTGAAATGCCTAAATTACTTGTGATATTTTACAAGGAAGATGCTATCTGCGAAGTGCATCTCTGTGTATTGCATTTTCAAGGAGGATCTTCAGGGAGTTCAACTTCCCCTCGTCCTAAGAATGAATATTTGTGGATTCCCAGCGAGATAGCGGATGCTCTTTGTCCAACAGCCATACACCATTATCTTTTCTCACAGCATAATTCTTGTTATGGTTCTCGTGCCACACATCAGGTTACGGTCAATACGATCTTGGAAGGCCATGTTGAGGACCAACACGTCTGTGTGGTCAGTAGTAATCGTGAGTGGATCACTGTCTACATCGTCTATCTCCTCCTCTTGTGCCATCATTAGGTCATTCACCTCCTCCGACTGTTTTCCTGTGAGCCTGGACCACTGATTCCAACGTGTCACATATATAACCTTGCATTCCAGTGTTCCTTTGAGGTGTGGAGGCTTCCAGTCTTCCAGTCTTCCACCAGGAGTTCGAAGGAAGTGGAAAAGATTGGCTTTGCTTGAAGTGCAGTTTTGCCTTCCAGTGTTCCTTTGAGGTGTGGGCACTTCTTCCGGTCTTCCAACTGGACCTCGACGGAACTGGACGAGTTTGGACTATGTTTGAAGCGCAGTTTTACAGACGCTTCCGCTGGTAGATTCTGTGACCAGACTCCATCTGCATCCCTACAGCTGATCTGATCAATACAACTCGTGTGCATGAAAAAAATGACATCAGTTTTTTCCACTTTCACCTCCAAACCCCTGTCGTGCAGACATATGCAGTTTTCACCCCGCGCCATGTTCTCTTGTCAAGGCCACTTTATTGGTCTTTTCATTGTCCCGTTACTGTCAGCAAGAGGCCAGGGCATGGTGGCTGCGGGGATGTTTCAATACGTCCAGCTTATTCAGACTTCTCTGATCATTATCATCTGACTAAACAGAGTGAAACTCGCTCGATCTAAATTTCCAATCTCCCTTCACACTATTTTCAGTTATCTTTATGGAATATGACCATGAAACTATTTAATTCCTTCCGGTTTACAATCTCTCTTTCTGGAAGTCTTTATGGACACTTTCAACTTTGTAATGAGCTTTTAGTATTCATGTGCAACGCCAGGTGGAGGAGCATGTAGTGCTGGTTGGAAAGGTCTCGGTGTCAGTTGGGTCGCTGATCAGCGGGTTTATTGACTAATTTTTTCGGACTTTTAACTCCATCTTATCTTCGTCCCTTCTGATACGTGATGCACTAAACCAACACAGGACTATATAAGGACTATATACGGGCTATATAAGGACTATATAAGGACTATAAACGGACTATGCATGGACTATATAAGGACTATATCAGGACCTTATAAAGACTGTATAACTCTTCTCTCTCTAGACTAAATTCAAGGAATTTCGCTGTATATTCATCCCATTTAGTGGAATCTACTATCGTGTCAGTAGTTATTCAGTCCCAGTGAGTAATAGGAGTTGTAGTCTATAGTCTTTCAATATTGAACTAAGTATTTGAAGAGAGAGATAGAAAGTTGTGTATTACTGATGAGTGTGGCTGATGACTTAGTGTTGATTCTATGTACCCTATGTAAAAACATGAAGTGTGAGTTACATAGACCTGAGTTATGAAGTGAAATAGTATTCCCAAAATATTATCCACTAAATAGTATACACAAAATAGTATCTGCAAAATAGTATCCACAAAAATCTATCTTTTCGTGACAAACTAGAGCACCACTTTGTGTCTAAGCCACACCGCTGGATGTGGTAACAGACGGAATTGTTCGCTCGAAAAACAGGCTTGTTCCACCTCGCATCTAAACTGGGAACTTAATGGACCTTGGCGGGGGTGACAGACTGTTGGACGGTGGGAACACACGCTACATGGTCGAGTCCCAACTTGGGACGTGAGGACTCCCAGCAGCACCTACGTTGGATGACATCCTCCTCTGACCACTGGGAAGTTGCCGTGCAATTTGTGATTGCACGAAAACTGTTGGTTGGGGAATATCCGACAGCGTTGTTGATAAAGTGATATTCAAATGACCCTATTAATGTAACTGATAACTAGCGCTGTGGAAATGAATTTTTCTGACGATAGAGGCGTTGCTAAGATTCCGGTAGTTTGGCTAGTTTTATGGTTATATGGTCGTTGGGAGCTACTAACTGCCAGGATCGTTAACGTCAAATGATAACCACAGATGGAGGCGTTGCTTAGATTTCTGGTAGTTTGGTTGGCAAGTTATATGGTCGTTGGGGGCTGTTAACTGCTTGGGTCGATACCATTAAGTTATAAGGACAGATCGAAGCATTTTGAACCTTCTTAAGGCGTTCAAGATTACTCTAACACCATACAAACTCACTGCTAATATTGCCCTTCATACGGTAGAGAATATTTGGTGGCATTGTAAGATATTCTTCATTGACCTGAAGATTAATCAAATGCTGGTTACACTCAGTAAAGCTGAACGTACTTGATGATGTGGAATGGTCATAAAGATAATTTTTGGTCCCTTTCCACTTGAAACTGTTCTATGTCACTATGGGTTATATGTGATGATGTACTAAAGAGTGGAAGGTGTGTACTATGAGGTAAGGTATTGGTTCGAGAGAAAGTACCTGAAGGTGTTTAATGACGATACACCTGCTCATGCGGTATTACAGTGGTCCTGAAGTGTACTTCAGATGCTTCAGTATTGTTGATGTAGCCCCTGAAATATTAGTATGTGACTGATGTGGTGGTGTTTGGTTCGCTGTTGGGTTTCGAGTACATATCGTGGTTCATAGGAATTCTTTTTTTTTCTGTGTTTAATGAGGAATATAGGTCATCTGGTGGTTCGATCTTTTACAGGGTATTCATTCATATGAATACATACGTAATCTTATGGTTGGTCTAATCTAAGGTGTATTCTATGTAGACCTTTAGTATGAACAGCTCTTACCTGTAAAAGGGTCGGGGATGTTTCATGCCAAAATGTCACTCCATTTCAAAACGAGTTTATATTCGAGAAGCTGTCGTACATGTATTGCATCCACGAACGTCAAGCAACGAGACCAGAATAACTCGTTTAGAGTCACGCCATCAATAAAGGTGATGAACTTCAGAGATGAAATACTGCCTATATATCAGCGGCCTTCCGGTACGAGGTACACAGAGCTCGGCCTGTCAGAGCTACACCGTAATAACGATAGTAGATGACGGCTGTATGAAGGGGTGGCCGCCCGGTGGAGCATACCACCAGACGTGATGTTTGGATCACTGTTGTGTTGGTGGGTAGCACCCTCATCTGTACCTCCCTACACCAGGAGTTACTGAGGTAATGCTCGGGGGTGTGGTCGTGCGTCGGATTTGCCAGTGTGGGGGGGAAGAAGACCCACTTGAAGAGTATGTGTGAGAGCAGCGTTTTTGAGCAGTGGTTGCTTCCGTATCTGAACATTACTTAGACTAAGGTATAGTCAAAGGACTCTGGCCTCACATGATCATTGTGTAAGTGCTTGGAGTTCTCTATTTTTCTTTACCGTTCGAAGTCTTTTGCCCTTTTCCCGTACGTTCCATCTTCGGAAATGATATCATACGTATCTTAGTAAAAGTAGACTTGATACGTAATTCACGACAGCATTTCTTCTCTTGACATTTCCACTGCTATTTCAGGTCATGACCCCCTGAGTCGTTAGTGTATAAAATTATGAGAATGCTCTGAGGAGCAGCGTCCCCCCTCATGCAACGCCCCAGTTTCTGCCATGAGGAGGACCACATCATCATGAGGGCTTTACCAAGGCATAGAACACATCAGGCGTTGCACGAAATCTCCTCACACACACACACACACACACATTTTCAGAGGGATTTTCTCCCAACGTATACACACACACACACACACACACACACACACACACACACACACACACACACACACACACACACACCTCTTATGCTTTCCACAGGCTCTCTCATTCTGTACTTAGCTGTGCATTTTCATCTCGTTCATGGCACCAGTGACGCATTTTCTCCTCTCTTCCCATTTTCCAGAAGTTGTATGGTGGTGTCCTGGTGATGAGGTGCGCGGGTTTTGAAAAAAGAAAAATCCTCATATCGTTTCGCTGAATGAGTCCCCCTTGTGCCTCATAATTGATAATTACCGTAATGTAATCTCCCTTGGGATGGGCTGTACGCATTACCAGATGATCTTTGTCTCCATTGTATTGATGCACCATTGGGCAACATCAGTTCAAACGTCCCTCTAATCCCAAGAAGCAAATATTCGTTTTAATCTGGATAGTCCTTTGCTCTCTCTCTCTCTCTCTCTCTCTCTCTCTCTCTCTCTCTCTCTCTCTCTCTCTCTCTCTCTCTCTCTCTCTCTCTCTCTCTCTCTCTTGGCAGGCCAGTGTCTTCACGATTCTCTTAAATGTAATACGTATGGAAAAATTAAAGGTATCTCTTCATATGTGAAATATGGAAAAAAAAAATGATATAGAATAAAAGAGGAACAAGCAAAATTTTCACCAATGATATAGTGACGGTGGAAGAAAATGATTAAAGAAAAAGAAAGAATTAGATGTTTGTAGAACATGACGCTTAAAGAAAAGGAAAAAAAAAAAGGTGATATGAAGAGGGGAAGACAAAAGAGGGAAGAGAATTCTACAACTTAGCTGTTCGAGGAAACGTATCACAACGGTCCATCCTCAAGTGACCAATCTTCACACACAAACTATGGGAAGCAGCAGCCAGACGCGTGCTACGAGCCCCCACCTCCGAAGTGGGAACACATGCAGAAAGCCGCCCTCAGGAACAGTGGCCGAAATGATAGCTGCGGAATAGAGAGGGAGCAACAACATCGCAGCGTGCGAAAAGGGTTGGTTGAAGAGATATGACACCAGAGGAATCAGTGAGATGGAAGGTTTCTGATTCCACTCGATAGAGAGTCGAGGATGATCCATCACAGATGTGTCATTGCGCTTTTCCAGGCTTTTCCACACTGCCTTGCATATCTGAGTTCATAACTAAGCATCATTCCAAAGTCTTTTCCTTTGTTTTACTTTCAATGGCGTCAAACGAAACGTATCATGTTCGTATTTGATGCATCTATCGCAAGAATACATTACTTTGCATGTCTCTAGAGTGAGGTTCATTTCACACCTCTAACCACTGCAACTCATTGTTTAAACCTCTTCATATCATTAGCCAGTCCTCTTTTGTTTAGGCTTTAGTTGCTAAATTCCTATCGACAATGAATTATGAGGTATTTCCCGCCACTCACGTCTCCACATCACTGATATAGATACAAGAATGATAGGATCCTAAACTCGAGCTTTGAGAACCTCACTTGTCACGGTGAAGAAATCGGATGCCATTTACAGGGCCTTAGCGACCTCATATGTTCAAAGAATCGACAGCAGTAAGATAACACGGCATCACTATAAGAGAGAGAGAAAGAGAGTTGAATCCTTTTGTGTATTATTTCTTAGATGTATACAGCTCTGTAACTCTCCAAAAGTTCAAGTATACTGGCCTGAATCCTCTTCTTCGTCTTTACGTACGCGCCGTCTATACTGCCCCTGACTCGGGTTATAAGGTAATTGGCATTTTTCTTCTTTTTCTATATATTTAATGACCCGGTCACACCTCAGGCCCACTTCAACTAAGGATCTTCGTATTATCCCAAGAACGATCGTTTTTTGTTTTTTTTCTCCACAGTTTCCTGCAGCCTCAAAGCTGCGCTCCACTCAGTAGCAGGGACATGATGGACTCCTTCGAAGCGAGGAGTTCTCTCCACGAGATTGTAAGCCGTTTCATCATAGGTCTCGCTCATGGTGACGACTTTTCACTCATGCCCAGTTGTGGAAAGATCTTCGAGCTGGCGCGCGTGTGTGTTGTAGACAAGCAGAGTTAAATATTGTTACAGTAAATCCAAACTTGCGTCAACATTCTGCCATGTTTTTTTTTTTTGGAAAGCGGATGTTTTTAACACATGCAAATTCCAAAGACTCAGTTGTTTACTGAAAGATTTTTTCTCTTCAAAATTCTCCCTCGAAACATTGTGAAGAATTTTTTTCTTTTAGTTTGTTATTGCAACTGATCTTTCTTTCTCTATGATTCCTTTTCGTACTTATATTTATTGGTTGCTTCAACGCCGTGGATATGAGCATTTCTTACATAACGAGAGAACACGAAATCAAAAGTGTTCTAGTCTTTGACACTGACCAACATTACGACCACTTGCATAATGTTATGATCTTTTCTTGGTCTTTTCTATCCCCCTCAGCTTCGAAATGGAACCACATCACATGCATATTAGGAGAAACTTACATTTAAACTTTCGGTCATACCCAGTAAAGTATGTCTGTTGTTACTATCAAGATGTGAGGTAGCAGCGGAGGTGAGGTAGGAGCAGAGGTGAGGTAGCAGCAGAGATCCGTCCCTCAGTCCTTAACACCACATAATCCTTTGAGGGAATCGTCAGGGGAGATTCTTGCACATGTGCTGTTGCCTCAGCTGACCAGATATCATTTGAAAAGTCCTGAATTCCATAGACGCCTTACAGCCCCAGAGATATTAAGTGAATCTCAGATGTTTCCTGCTTTTCAAACTCTCTCCATCTATTGCTAATGTACCGGAACTTATACGTATCGGAGTGATTAATCTTAGAAGTATCTCACATTCTTTGGTCATTGCCAGATGCCATTTGCTTCGTCTTCCTCGAAAAACCTTCCTTGTTCCCAGTTTGTTTACGTCGAATTAACTTAATGTAAACAAGCACTGTGTAAACAGCCAGTTAACAAGGACTTGTTTCTTTGCAAAAGATTAAAATACCTGGAGTTATTACATTACTTTCTGTAATGAGGCCATTCACGCAAGGGATCTGCCATAAGGGGTTTAGAAAAACTCTCCTTCCTCCAACTTCCTCTCTGGCCGATCCATCTCCACGGGTCTTCGTGAATTAGCCTCTTCCCCTTTCTTCATCCACAGCAGTGTCCCTCAAGGTTCTCTCCTGTCTCCTGCATCTTTCTATTCACATATCCTCTCAATTTTCACATATTCACAGCTTTCTATTCACATATCCTCTCAATTTTCTCCTTCCTCTCGCTCAACCAGACTCAGATTCCAATCTGCCACTATTGCCCTCAACGCCTAATAGGACGAATCATTCTTGCAATGAGTGAGTCAGCCAATTCTCCTTTCATAAGTCTGATGGCCCAGTCGGTAGAGTTCGCGTCTTGTATGTAGCAATCCATGGTAGTTCAAGCCTCACTCACACCTTAATCCTTCAGTCAAGTTGGAAATAACCACTTCTCTCTCTCTCTATCTCTCTCTCTCTCTCTCTCTCTCTCTCTCTGTGTGTGTGTGTGTGTGTGTGTGTGTGTGTGTGTGTGTGTGTGTGTGTGTGTGTGTGTGGGTTGGTAGATATTCATTGAATTTCATGTTGGACTTGTTCGATCAAATGCTCACTCATACAAGTTGGAATGGAATGGAGTGACACTTGATGATCCACACATTCAAAAGGACTGATAGGAAATTACGATGATCTTGTTTCGTCTGAATTGAACGGAGCCATGTTTGTTAAAAGTATCGTATGTTATACGCCCACAGACAGACTGCAAATTCTGTCCATAACACATTGTTCTTGATGATTAACAATGACGGCTCATTAACTGCCAATGGGACACTATTCTCCCCTTTCATATCACACTTGCATAATTACTTTATATCAGTTCAGCCATCCATTCACATTTTTCACAGTGATGACGTAGGTACAACAGTACCCACACATGACGTAGCTACAACAGTGCCCCCACATGACGTAGGTATAACAGTACCCCCACATGACGTAGGTACAACAGTACCCACACATGACGTAGCTACAATAGTGCCCCCACATGACGTAGGTACAACAGTACCCCCACATGACGTAGGTATAACAGTACCCCCACATGACGTAGCTACACCAGTACCCCCACATGACGTAGGTATAACAGTACCCCCACATGACGTAGGTACAACAGTACCCACACATGACGTAGCTACAATAGTGCCCCCACATGACGTAGGTACAACAGTACCCCCACATGACGTAGGTATAACAGTACCCCCACATGACGTAGCTACACCAGTACCCCCACATGACGTAGGTACAACAGTACCCACACATGACGTAGGTACAACTGTACCCCCACATGACGTAGGTACAACAGAACCCCCACATGACGTAGGTATAACAGTGCCCCCACATGACGTAGGTACAACAGAACCCCCACATGACGTAGCTACACTAGTACCCCTACAGCTGTCATGGTGAGTTCGAGTAACCACTTCATTTATCCTCCCCTTCCTCTCTCTCTTCTGCCACAGATGACGCGACCACAGTGTCCTGCGAACTCTACATTCGAAGCTTCGGATCCATCGACCCATCATCAATGGTAAGGTGATTATAGGAGCGTGTGATGCAGGTGAGGCTGTATGAGGGTGAGGGAGGGAAGGGGACAGAGGTATAGGGAGGTGATATAGGAAGTAGGTGAAGGGAAGATGAGGAACGATGAAGATAAGAAGACTAAATGATCAGATAAAAGATACGAGTTTCTCAATAGCCATTGAATGACACTGTTCTATGTCAGTGTGTCTGAATGCGTGACATGTTCTCTTCATTTCGACGGGTCGTCTGTGAACTCTCTCTCTCTCTCTCTCTCTCTCTCTCTCTCTCTCTCTCTCTCTCTCTCTCTCTCTCTCTCCCCCACGTCCGTAGGGGGGGGGGGGGTCATCTGGAATTCTGTCTGTGTTGGCCGTTTAAACGCGTCGTCTCCAGCGCTCTGCATCATCATCACCCTCACCCCCACCCTCACCTCCCAATCCCTTGCCTTCTCTTGGAAAATGACGTTATTAGAGTAAAATTCCTCCGCTTGAGATGATCGTTAATGGGCGTCTGACTTTAGTGCAATTAGCAGCAGCAGGAGCAGCAGCGAGAGAGAGAGAGAGAGAGAGAGAGAGAGAGAGAGAGAGAGAGAGAGAGAGAGAGAGAGAGAGAGAGAGAGAGAGAGACATAGCTACACAGATGCACAGAACCCATAGACCCAAAGGGAGGTGGTCTGACTTTAACCCTAAGAGAGATAAAGATAGATATATAGATAGATAGATAGATATAGATAGATAGATAGATAGATAGATAGAGAGAGAGAGAGAGAGAGAGAGAGAGAGAGAGAGAGAGAGAGAGAGAGAGAGAGAGAGAGAGAGAGAGAGAGAGAGAGAGAGAGAGAGAGAGAGAGAGAGAGAGAGAGAGAGAGAGAGAGAGGTAGGTCAGAAGGATTTTTGTCATCATAGTGCTTAGGGTATGAACTAGGGCCATAGTTATGATAGGTAAATGTGCCAGTTCTGTGAGAGGCTATTGTTAAAACATGAAGTGCCAGAAGGAGAGAGATGTACGTGAGTCTTAAGGTCATAAAGATTGAGGTGAGGATGATGAAGTATGATAACCATATTAAGGAGGAGTTGAATTTAGTGGTATTATTATTATCATGAATATTATTATTATTATTATTATTAATATAATTATTATTATCATTATTATTATTATTATTATTATTATTATTATTATTATTATTATTATTATTATTTTTATTATTATCATCATTATCATCATTATTATTATCATTATCGTTATTATTGTTATAATCATTATTATTATTATTATTATTATTATTATCATTATTGATAGTAGTAACAGTAGTGGTAGTAGTAGTAATGGTAGATGTAGTGGTACTAGTAGTAACAGTAGTAGTAGAATAGTAGAAATTGTAGTAGTAGTAGTAATAACAATAGTTGTAGTACTAGTAGTAACAATGATAGTAAGAGTAGAAGGTAACCTTCTTGAAAACTTCTCAGAGTTTAGAGCATCAATATTATGAGATACACGAAGGTCCATTTGCGAACGAGCAGGTGATTCCACAATTATTAATCCCTGAAACATCAGACTGTGTGGTAAGTAGTGACCAAAAGTTTTGGTTCATCTGGGATGAAAGTAACGGGGTTCGAGACCCGCTAATATATGGGACCGAGACCAGTTGAACTGCATAGATGTTATGAAATATGAGAACTCTGGTGTGCGGGTCTATTCGCCATAGATGAGACAAACCCCCAATTCCTGTAAATTCAAGTGAAATCAAATCTTAATAGTTTTGTTGCTCATTACGTATCAGAATGGAATGTTGCCCTGTTGCAACATGGCTCATGTCATGCATTGGGAGAAGATGGTGTGGTATAGAAAGAATTAACTAAGGAATCGTATATAAAATCACCTGTTTTCACTCACTGTTTCGATACGGAGGAGTGTTGAAGTACAACGAACGGTTGTATTGAGGAAAGTTTGCCCAAATAAAACATTTGTGTGTGTGTGTATATAAATATATTTTTTCTTTGCACGTGTGGGCAAACTTCTCCTCTTCATCGCTCGCAGGATATATTGGGAGGTTCAGATCTCACATCCCGCGGATGCAACGCTAGCTGGGAGGTGATATGTTCCGTGGTCATCTACATGTCGAAATTTTTATCCTCACTTTGCTGGCGACAGGAATGGGCTCCTACCACACCAGACCGTCACAATCTCTATCGCGCCATGGACGAAGAGGTCACTCTGCTCCCGGGGTTATGTGTGCCAGTATCACAATAACTTTGGTCAGGCGGGGAAGCCGAAAAATATATATCTGAGGATTTCTCTCTGTCTCTCTGCGGAATAGCATCCAGCAGACGTTGCTTCGTGTCAATGATGATCTCGGGAAATTAGTAAGTGTTGCAAGAGTCCTCTGCATGTGACCGCATTGCTTAGAGGGGGAGGTTCTCCATGAATGGGAGACAGTCTGAAGGGTTATAACTTGCACCGAGTAAGTCGTTGGCGAAGATTGGATAGCGCTGCTGCCAAACGCTGGCCTCCATGTACCTGGGAATTCCCGACACCAGTAATGTTTGCCATCATGTGGCCTGGTATGGATGAGGTCTTGGCCCACCGTGGATGGAACTTCAACAAAATGGCCCTGCCTCTGGACACAAATGGACGATGACACTCATCTTCTGCCTCATTGTCGGGAAAGACGTGTTGGTGGGGATGTGAGGATGGGGGCCACACTTCATGCATATTCTCCATGTCGTCAGGTTGCTCTCGAAAAAGACCTGGTCATTCCAAATACACACACGCACACACGCATATATCGTTTGCTCTTAACCACATTCTCGCTCTTCAGACAATCCCAGGAAGATATACGCTGACTATTGTGATTTAACTCGTAAAAAGAGCCAAAACAGCAAACGTATTCTCATTCTGGTATTCCCTTGCCTTAAAGGATTGGTTCATTCGGGTCCTTCAACCTTTTTTTCGAATGAGGGAACGGAAATGAATTCTTTTATCAATGGCTCTGGCTGCATGATGATATACCTCTATTGCGGTGCTGGCAACAAGGACACGAACGGGACTATCATACACTCAACGGTATATATCATGTACTGATGTATGCTGGTAACCTCGAGGGAAAAAGGAAACGCGATAAGTCCCGAGTGAACTTTCGTGTATTGACATCGTCAGCGGAGGTGCAAGAATGAGATAGAAGGAGGCGGAGCTAAGACGCCGTTGGTACATAAGTATTCGTGGTTTGTGGTGTTCGGATCTGGCGCCAATGTGTCTTTCATAACATACAGGGACACGAAAGGGAACCGTCTCCAAATTTTGCCCGCGACAAAGCTATCCATTCTATACAGACGTTTATGAATACTCATGATACAATTCTTTGTATTACTTTCCGAAAGAAGGAACAGAGCAAGGAGCCAAGTGAGGAATTTCATCCCCCCCTCTAAGGCTTATCCGTCATCTGTTCTTAAAGCTACCTCGCTCGCACTGAAAATGGCAAGCATATATATATATATATATTGGAAAATATCACACTTGACCGCGTGATCAAGTATATTCCTATGAGTCTACGAGCAGTCACTTGTTTTTCCAAATGGCGTCCTAGCTACGTCTCTTCGTTGTATATCAACTTACTGTTATATTTCTTTCTTGTGTCTCCCCTTGATGATGTGATTATTACACGAAAGTGCACTTGGGAACTTGTGTTTCATTTTCCCGTGGACTCATAGGAATATATATGTATATATATATATATATATATATATATATATATATATATATATATATATACATACGTGAGTTTCTAGCATAATACGTTCGTTCTAAGACTCGTGGAGGACGGTAATATTATTCACACTGAATAATCAAGACAGTGAACGCAGCTTCGCCACTAAGGCTCCAACATGTGCCTCTGTTATCCAATCGTTTCTGTAGCGAACTGGCTTTCCTCTACTTTACGAGACAATGCCACGTAAAACTGTGAAACAGTGCTGTAATATCTCGCGTTCCAGACAACTGTAACACCCAGCTGCGGGATGTGGTGGAGAGTACCCGAAGCATGAGATACACACATACACATACACACACACACTGACTCGCACACACACACACACACACACACACACACACACACACACACAGACAGACAGACAGACAGACAGACAGACAGACAGACATAAACATAGGCAGACAGACCGACAGACAGACACAAACATAAAGAGACAGACAAATAGACAAATAGACAGACAGACAGAAACACAGACAGACAGAAACACACACACACACACACACATACACACACGCACACGTGGCATCGTAATGTAGCGGTTAGCGTTATTGACCATGAGTCAGCCCGGATCTGCACGGGGTCAGATCTGCTTTTCGTTTCGAATCGTAGGGCGGTGGAAGTCGACCCACACTCACCCCAGCTGTTCATCCTCCCCTCGGTGATGAGCGGTAAATGAGCACCTGTCTTAGACAGGTGTGTGTGTGTGTGTGTGTGTGTGTGTTTGAACAAACACGGGAATAAAGACATTGTAAATATGTAAACAGGATTGAGAGACGAGGCAACACAAATTGGAGACAGTTCCCCGTAGCAGACGAACACAAATTACAAGTAACACCCACACATAGAAACACATATATGATTACTCACCAGAACAAGATAAGAAAAACAAAACAAATGTTGTCTTGGCTTGATAACTACCAGCATTGAGAAAATGGCACGAAAGGAAAGCCTTTGGACTAATAAATCAAGGATTGTCGTCCCTAACTGAGTTTCCATTCAGAGAAGCGTCGGGGTATTGCTAGAGATGAGTCATGCGAGAAAAGATAAAAGCTGGGAATTTTTTTCTTTTTTTGCCTCTATATTCTCTTCATCAAACTGAGCAATGTCTGATACGAATCACCCATTCCAAAGGCTGTTTTACAGCGCCTGGTTGTCTCTCTCTCTCTCTCTCTCTCTCTCTCTCTCTCTCTCTCTCTCTCTCTCTCTCTCTCTCTCTCTCTCTCTCTCGAATCCGTTATCATCACCGACGTATCTATACTGAAGAGGCGGTGGCTCGAGTTCAACTATCGCGCGTTCAGGGTAGAGCCAGCGAGGCAGATGCCTCTCCACCAAGCGAGGCAGATGCCTCTCCACCAGCGTATAATCAAGTTTCACCTGGGTAATAACTAAGGATAATCCGAGCAGCCAGCTGATGTAGCTACGCATAATTGATTATGTAATTATCGTGGTAATACACACACACACACACACACACACACACACACACACACACACACACACACACACACACACACACACACAGACACACACTCACACGGAAGTGCAGTGAGCCTTATGCTAATTGGCTGTCAAGTTCCTATCCCTAACCCCAGGTCACTGTCTTCCATTTATTTGTCTTCCTCGTAGGCACCCGGGTTACTCATGGTATTCAGTCTGGAGACATGCCATCACGCCCGCTCCCACAGAACACTGGAAACACACACACACACACACACACACACACACATACACACACACACGATTCTATAATGTTAACTCTATACGTTCTCGCTAGATCTGTCTAAGTGCAAAATTTCGCCATAGATAAGAGGTCTCAAGAGTTGAGGGTTCCAGGAGTGTGTAGCATTTTCTTTACATCGCTCAAGTTAGGGATTGTACGCGCAGAAAACGTAGGGATCTAGGCTTACGCCAACACACACACACACACACACACACCGGGTTTAGGTTGGGCTGTGTGTGTGTGTGTGTGTGTGTGTGTGTGTGTGTGTGTGTATGTGTCTATGTGTGTGTGTGTGTGTGTGTGTGTATACATAAGAGAGTGAAGACATAGCACACATTTGTTCTGACTATACGAAGGACCTATGAACATACCCTAGTGCTGTTTTCTTACTTCAATTATCTTTAAAATCCACAAAAAAAAACGAGTTGATTTTACCAACAGCCATTTTTTTTTCCCCCAGTAGAGTCTAAAAATGCTGTCTAATAGCAAGGAACCACCGCCCGTTTTCTTTCCCCTGTCGCCGTTGAGGAGAGTGTGTACCCTGGAGCTGCATAGTCGGCAAGGAAAAGCAAAAAAAACTATCCATCTTTAGTATCTCTTGGAGAATCAGAGACACTGGCGAGTAGTCTCATAACTTTCCGCTAATGTTGTAAAAATCTAATTTTGAAAACTCGTTTTCGTACACTGCGAGAACATTTACAAACACACACACACACACACACACACACACACACACACACACACACACAAATTCTTCAGAGACGTATGGAAATGGTTGTGCGACTTGCTTACACAGAGGAGGGAGCGCCTCCTCGAAATGGACCGTCGCAAATTTTGTCCTTTATTTCAAATATGAGAACTCACGAGGAAAGTGAGAGAGGAGTGTGTGTCAAAATAACCAGCACTTAAATCGTTAAGGTTTAAACTGTCGCAAAAAAAAAATGTCTGTTGATGACAAAGACTGAAGTCCATGCTGAAGAAGGCATTAACTCTAATGATGTTGGAGTCATAAACCTAAAACTGAAATGGCTTTTAAGTCTTACGTTTAAATCAACTTATAAAAGACCAGTCGACTTTTTTTTCTAGACGTTCTTCTGTTTTACTTGTGTGTGTGTGTGTGTGTGTGTGTGTGTGTGTACGCACTCGTCGCTGGCACCTGAATGACTTATGAAAAACCGTATTATTAGTTTTAGCGCCACAAGAGTCGAGTGCCCCCGGGGGCACATACAGAGCAAATATTGTGTACAACGAGGAGAGATACAAAGCGAGGACTTCTTCCATTTACCTCTGGGTGAGTGAGTTTGTAATCCTCGTGATCCAAGCCCTTAACCCCGTCTAAAACATGAACAAAATACCTTTTTTTTTTTGGTCGCTAGCGACTCAAATAATGTTTTTTTTCCTCGAAAAGGCTTTACGCCTCTCAGCATTACTTCAAAGGGGCCTCCGATCTATGTCTGGGCTGCTGATCCACCTGTGTGGGAGGGAGAGACGCTGATATGAGCATCTTCACGACCCCGCGACGCTTTTCCCTGACGTTCACTCCTCACAACAAAGAAAATTGTCAGCTAATGTGCGTCAAGAGGACAGGCGGGAAAAACACATCCAAGTGGAGCATTATACTTTAATGACGGAAAGTTTTAAGCCTAAGGGCAACAATCCTAACGTAAGGACTTTGTAGATATATAAATAGAAGCAGTACACGAGTGCACACAAGATGAAGACCAAACCACAAGGCAACGTTTGAAATGAAGTCTGATCAGGCGCTTTCATTAACGACATTTTCAAGACTGAGTAACGTAAAGAGATGGCCCGCGTTCACTCACACACCACAAACATCAAAGCAGTAGCAACGAAAAGGATTAAAAGGTCCTCCTATCTCTTACTCGTCCTACATTTGTGCAAAATAGAATACCTGTAGGACCAATTCATCTGCGCCACCGTAAACTACGCCTCACCTTTTTGGTCGTTTCAACTCTCAGTATCAAATTGAGCAGAGCTTCAAACCTCGCAAAACAAACCAGTAGGAAGAATCATTAGCTGGCCAGCATCTCCAAGCAATCAGAACTTACAAGTATATAATTCTACCCTATGATAATCGCTACTCAGGTCTTTGAAAGAGTATTAGACCCTTTCCATCCACACCACTATAAAGAACCACCGACCCCAGAGTAGAAACAAAATAAGAAGGAAAAAGAAAGAAAAGAAATGAGTCCTACCTCACCCTTCATGAACCTATACTCACACATTTTTCGTCCCACTAGTAAACAAAACAAACAAACACATATACACAAGGAAATGACCTAACAAGCACTTAAACCACCGCAACTCAGACTATCATCACTGCATAAGCTTACCATTAATGAGAGAATTTGATCTTAAACTTCATGATGTGTTCCAAAACCGGTTCATATTCAAAGCCAGGATCCCCTGACTGCCTTAAAGCCATCATCTTTATGCAGAAGTTCATGTATGAGAGCTAAACCTCAGCGTATTGGCAAAACGACCAAGCACCTCTTGTCTCGTATCTCTGAACGAAAAGGTTCGCTCGTTTCGTTCGAACCAGCCGCTCAGCAATCTGCCTTACTCGGTCTATCATGAGCAATCATCAAAGGTAGGATCCCGGACTGCCTACAGCCATCAGGTTTATACAGGAAATTCGTGTGTGTGTGTGAGTCAAATCTCAGCGTTTTGTTAAGACTACGACGCAAATCTTGTCTCGTGTCTTTGCGCAAGAGTCGTTCATATTGTTGTTCGAAGCAGCTATTCAGTCATCGAGCCAATCATGAGCATGCGCAGAACGATACGCGACGTGACTTGTAAGGTGCATTGGAGAACGAGTGCCATTTTAACCATAGATCTGGAACTGAGAAGTGCAAAGGATTTTTGTAAACATACCCAATCCTGGTTTTACGTAGTTCGTATAATGTGCGAAATACTGAATTTTCCGTTCGGATGACACTTTCACTGACGTAAGTAGTTTCAGTATAGTGCATTTCTGAAGTCATTGATCTAAGATTTGTGTACCGAGTGTGATTTTTAATGAAAAAGTGGTGGTTGTATTTTCAAACCATCGTTAAGTGACGTGTTTTTAAGTTATTTTCTCGCGTTATTTTGGGCCTTGAGGATGGGAACTGTATCCTCGAAAAACGTCGCAAAGATGTTTTTCACAGTTCCCATGTTAGTAGTGAAGCAGTGTTGTCGACCGCGACTTTCACAAGTCAGCTGGGGTCGACCGATAAGGTCGAATCCTAGTTCGCTGTAGTGCACAGCGAACTAGATGGAGGCATAGTTGCCCATGTCGTCTTAGCCTTGTATATATGTGTGTGTGTGTGTTGCACAAGTAGCGAGTGTACATAAGATGAAGGTAAACCCACACTGAAGAGGAAAATGCGAAGCGTTGAGCACTTTCGTATAATCCCATTGAGACTGAGTCTTGACCATGTTATCATACGAAAGCGCTTACTACTTCGTTATTACCATTACAATGTGGTTTTTACCTGCATCTTGCCTACACTTTGTATATTTGCTACATATATATATTTTTCGGTAGTAGTATATATGTATTTTCTGTGCACGTCAGAGAGAACTGATGAAATATGAAATGTCTTGGAAACTTCTAAGATTTCGTCGCGTTTACCATAAGGGACAGAACGTACCCTGGAAACTGTATATATATTGTTTCTTGAACTTTTCAAGACTTAAAAGTTTATCAAACCAGAATAATATAAAAGTATCTCGTGATTTTTTGCGTAATGGAAAAACTTTCTTTACTGTTTCGTTTCGTTCTTCACTGAACGTTTTGGGTTTCGTTCCCCACTAAACGTTTCGTTTCTCTTCCAGGATTATCAAGTGGACATCTACCTCAGACAGACGTGGGTAGACGAGCGTCTGAACCACGCAGACATCATGCAGCCGTTGGACCTCAATGACCCCAACCTCGTCAAGGCCATCTGGAAACCTGAGGTGTACTTCCCCAACGCCAAGCATGCAGAGTTCCAGTTCGTGACTGTGCCTAACGTCCTAGTCCGAATCAACCCTAAGGGCGAGATATTCTATATGCTCAGGTGAGACTCTCCTCTTTATGGTACTTGTGATGTTCCGTGTCCTCGTTGTATATCGACTGGTATAGTTCTTTCTTGTATCCTCCCCCTGTTGATGTGATTAGTGCACGAAAATGCACTTGGGAACTTGGTGTTTCATTTCCCCGTGGTAAGAAAGGAATACATGTATAGGAACACCCTATTCTGGTCCGTTATTCAGCATCTCAATAGGAGGATTCTACGCCCTATCGCGTGTGTATCGTGTTTCACTCAGGGCGTTAATGAAATATACATATATTAAAGCCATTGCTGTCGGCAGTGCCCTCCACCGTATGGTACATATACAGTCTGTCAATACCATTAGCGTCCAGGCAGCCTTATTACAGAGATCAAACCAACACACGACGGGTCTATTGGCCTGCGAGACGCACAAGTTTACATATGTTGCGAGACCCCTGGGTTCGTGACCTCGACCTAGATTACGAGAACCCTTCCAACCCTATTAAAAAAAACTGACGCTGTCAGGCATTGAATCGCCAGGGTATGAGTGTTGATACAGGAGGCCGGGAGGTGCGTTCGTACGAGGTTGAAGGGAACTGTTACTTGTGTGGTCATGTATGACGATGTGTAATGGGATGAACTAGGTCGGCGAAATCATGGAAAGGATGTAGCACTTGATGTAAACGGGATGTCTAATGCCAGGGTATACAGAGAAGGTACAGACGGTATGAGGAAGTCGACGAGTGTGATGAAGTGATTTTTCCACTATAAATGATTATCTGAAGTGACGGAGGATGTCGAGGCCTATTGTAATGTCGGGGGGGGGGGGGGGGGGGGGGGGCAGGATATTGTTTGCATCCAGGTTGATCTGCATTAAATGTTTGGTTTGGTTAATGAAGTTGCCTATAGTCCACTCCTGAAGGACACTGAAGTCAGTAGTTGATGATAGTGATGCCAAAGGTGAAGTCTTTGTACTTCCAACGGTATCTTGTGTCCTTCAAGGTATCACTGATAAGAATGAGGAAACAGAGCGGGCCCATGTTGGTGCCTTGTGTAACGCCTTGATTGGTGTCTCCTTTGCCTATGTCTCGGGTAACGTGAAAAAAAGCCTTTTTGAATTGTCAAACGCTCTAACGGATTCGACAGTTTGAATAAATAGGGTTTGTGTGATAGGCTGGAAGCCTGGAAAGGATTTCGCGTCATATGCTAGAAACATGGAAAGGACTTCGTTTCATATGTTGGAAGCCTGGAAAGGATTCTGTGCCGTATGCTGGAAGCCTGGAAAGTATACCACTCCGGAAAGCATTTATTGTAGTGGGAGCCTTGGTGAAATTCAATTTCCAGAACAGTGTATTGGATTAGCCTACACTAAATGCAGTCGTGTTAAGCTGTAAACATATTATACTACTCAGTCCATTTAGACCATGAATATTTTAACCCCTTCTGGTGCGTTTTCTTTCGTAAATATGGTTTCCTGATTGGATTTTTCTTGCCAGACTGACTTTGTGGTGACGTATTTTGACTTAAAATAGATGCACCGACCATTTCTCAAAGGTAATTGCCCTGGTAATTGCAGCAGGTTTGGATGGTATTGCAGTGGAATTTATTAAAAAAGGGGGTGACTGTATTGTTGACTGGTTGGTAAGGTTATTTAATGTATGTATGACTCATGGTGAGGTGCCTGAGGATTGGCGGAATGCGTGCATAGTGCCATTGTACAAAGGCAAAGGGATAAGAGTGAGTGCTCAAATTACAGAGGTATAAGTTTGAGTATTCCTGGTAAATTATATGGGAGGATATTGATTGAGAGGGTGAAGGCATGTACAGAGCATCAGATTGGGGAAGAGCAGTGTGGTTTCAGAAGTTGTAGAGGATGTGTGGAAAAGGTGTTTGCTTTGAAGAATGTATGTGAGAAATACTTAGAAAAGCAAATGGATTTGTATGTAGCATTTATGGATCTGGAGAAGGCATATGATAGTTGATAGAGATGCTCTGTGGAAGGTATTAAGAATATATGGTGTGGGAGGCAAGTTGTTAGAAGCAGTGAAAAGTTTTTATCGAGGATGTAAGGCATGTGTACGTGTAGGAAGAGAGGAAAGTGATTGGTTCTCAGTGAATGTAGGTTTGCGGCAGGGGTGTGTGATGTCCCCATGGTTGTTTAATTTGTTTATGGATGAGGTTGTTAGGGAGGTGAATGCAAGAGTTTTGGAAAGAGGGGCAAGTATGAAGTCTGTTGGGGATGAGAGAGCTTGGGAAGTGAGTCAGTTGTTGTTCGCTGATGATACAGCGCTGGTGGCTGATTCATGAGAAACTGCAGAAGCTGGTGACTGAGTTTGGTAAAGTGTGTGAAAGAAGAAAGTTAAGAGTAAATGTGAATAAGAGCAAGGTTATTAGGTACAGTAGGGTTGAGGGTCAAGTCAATTGGGAGGTGAGTTTGAATGGAGAAAAACTGGAGGAAGTGAAGTGTTTTAGATATCTGGGAGTGGATCTGGCAGCGGATGGAACCATGGAAGCGGAAGTGGATCATAGGGTGGGGGAGGGGGCGAAAATTCTGGGAGCGTTGAAGAATGTGTGGAAGTCGAGAACATTATCTCGGAAAGCAAAAATGGGTATGTTTGAAGGAATAGTGGTTCCAACAATGTTGTATGGTTGCGAGGCGTGGGCTATGGATAGAGTTGTGCGCAGGAGGATGGATGTGCTGGAAATGAGATGTTTGAGGACAATGTGTGGTGTGAGGTGGTTTGATCGAGTAAGTAACGTAAGGGTAAGAGAGATGTGTGGAAATAAAAAGCGTGGTTGAGAGAGCAGAAGAGGGTGTTTTGAAATGGTTCGGGCACATGGAGAGAATGAGTGAGGAAAGATTGACCAAGAGAATGTGTGTCGGAGGTGGAGGGAGCGAGGAGAAGAGAGAGACCAAATTGGAGGTGAAAGATGGAGTGAAAAAGATTTTGTGTGATCGGGGCCTGAACATGCAGGAGGGTGAAAGGAGGGCAAGGAATAGTGAATTGGAGCGATGTGGTATACCGGGGTTGACGTGCTGTCAGTGGATTGAATCAAGGCATGTGAAGCGTCTGGGGTAAACCATGGAAAGCTGTGTAGGTATGTATATTTGCGTGTGGACGTATGTATATACATGTGTATGGGGGTGGGTTGGGCCATTTCTTTCGTCTGTTTTCTTGCGCTACCTCGCAAACGCGGGAGACAGCGACAAAGCAAAAAAAAAAAAAAAAAAAAAAAAAAAAACAATATATATATATATATATATATATATATATATATATATATATAATATATACATATATATATTTACCAAATGGCGTCCTAGCTTCGTCTCTTCGATGTATATCAACTGACTGTAATATTTTTCTCGTCTCCCCTGATGTGATTATTACACGAAAGTGCACTTGGGAACTTTTCGTGTTTCATTTTCCCCGTGGACTCTGATATATATATATATATATATATATATATATATATATATATATATATATATATATATATATATATATATATATCCTAAGTGCACTTTCGTGTAATCACATTATCAAGGGAGATAAGAAATAAAAGTCGGTTGATATACAACGAAGAGGCGTAGCTAGGACGCCATTCGGTAAATATGCAAGTAAATCCACGAGGAAACTGGAAATGCGGAGTCTCAAGCGCGTTCGTTTGTCGAAGTTGATCACGGGTAAACAAATAGTATACCAACACCACTGCAGCGTTCGTGAAGACATTGCAGAGGAATAAGATTCATGAGAGGAGTGCGTAGTTTGATGCCAGACAGTCTTAAGATTCGTGGGGGTGAGTGGTTAGGTTAATGCTTGACATTGCCCAACGCACTCTGGGAAAAATGATAGCCAGTTTCTCTGTAGCAGCATCAGAGGTTTGAGTGAACAGACGAAAAAGACCTCTCGGGGGGAGCGAAGAAGACCTCGAGGGGGGACGAAGACCACCTCCAGGGTGGAGGGGTGGGGCGAAGAAGACTTGGGACGAAGACCTCCAGGATGGGGGGACGAAGACCTCCATGGTGGTGGGACGAAGACGACCTCCAGGATGGGGGGGACGAAGAAGACCTGTGGGGGGGGAAGACGACGACCTCCAGGGTGGGGGGGGGGGACGAAAAAGACCTCTAGGGTGGGGCGGGGGGGGGGACGAAGACCTCCAGGGTGGAGGGGGGGGGGGGGGACGAAGAAGACCTCCTCCAGGGTGGGGGGACATGCAATAGCACCACCCACATACCGCGCGTGTGTCTGTGATATTACGAATATCTCGAGCGAAGGAGAACTTTTCTCCTTTGGCGGGAATTAAACCTTAAAGCTGAGCGACGCGTCTGTACTACGAGCTTGGGAGGAGGAGGAAGCATCACCATTGTTTTTCAAGGGCAAGTTGTATGCCAGCCAGTCAGTCGCTCGGGGGAGCGAAGAAGGGAGGAAAGTAGCGATGCACAACTGATGTCAGACCAACTTTCGTTCAAGATGGAAGTTGTAACTACGAGAGACTCTTTGACTGCTTTGCGACGACAAGAGTCTCCAGGACTGAGGGAGAATTACCATCTGGACCGGAGGAACTTTGAAGGCGTCAGGAAGTCTTGAGATCAAACAATGCAGCCCTGGAATTGACGGGTCGGGATAAAGGAGAAATTAATGCCACTGGACTATTATGGAGCAGTTTTTCATGGCACTGGCCTATTAAAGGCTGAATTTTTAAATCTTTTCAGATACACAAGGAAATTTGTTTGCTATTTGCGTGAGATACTTGAAAGTAAACAGCAGAGCACTGAAGGATACTGAGATCATCAATAAAGGACGAAATGAAAAGGATCGAAAATTAAACACATTCGCATCAAGATGAAACGTTTTGGAGGAAGGTGGCAGAGCACTGCGCGAGCTTAGCAGGACGTTGGGTTGTGCTGGGCCTCTATGATGCGATGGGTCTGCTTGGACCACACACTCTTGAGACGCATATCATAAAACGTAAGATAAGATAGTCTGCGCCTTCTGATAACCGCTATAGTAAGACTGATTATATTAGTGAGAGGGATAAGGTTGGAGGGACGTTTAGGGGGTGAGGAGGAGATACATTAGAGCAGGGAAATGTAATAGTAGAACTCTCTTGTTTATGAAGGTGGAGGTAACTTTACGCAAAGTCTCCCATTTCTCGCCATCCAGTACATTTGAGGTTCAATTTCCGCTGTGGATTTCTGAATTTCCACATCTTTCAATTTAATACAATGAGAACCATACCCGATTACTGTGGCACGTATCTTCACATGTATCCCATAATCTTCCGAGAGTTTCCCTACAAGATACATCACTGTACACCTCGTTCATCCTATTTTTGTCGATCTTACACTTTATGAAAACCTGCAGAGCCAGATGGGATAAATAAGATAGCCTTATAAAACCTCTGGATCGCGGAGAATTGAGTCTGCTGGTGAAAGTCGGTATATTCGCTGCATGCACTTGAAGGACGTCCACCCTGAAGCCCTTGGAGTGTGGCATGTACCCTGTGTGATCATTCCCCCGTAACAAATGACGTCTGGGGGAGGTGGACTCTTGTTATCGCAAAAGGCTTGTTTGAAAATTCTTATATTGATTTCTCGTTTGGAGCTTTCATTTTGTCCCTATGATGGAGAAGGCTGGGTCAAAGGCCTTTGGCACCTGCAGATAGGAGAGCAAGGCTGCAGTTCATGAGAATTGTGATTTCTGCCCTAATGGTGTAGAGCATGGCCACAGTTCATGAGGTAGAATCGTGCTCTCTACCCTAATGGTGTAGACTAGGCTGCGGTCTGGAGGAGTTTTACTTCTAGATCAGTTCTTCGGAGGCAGTCTGAAGATGTAGTCTCTCGTGGGATTTTGACCTAGACTACACACACGCACACACACACACACACACACACACACACACACACACACACACACACGACTGTTATAGAACTTGGCATTACCGACAGTTTAGCATGCATGGGCCTTCTACGATCAAACCTGTGTCTTTACATCCTGGATTCCAAATGTAAAGGGAGTGTATATATGTATATATATGGAATACTGTTGTTGGATGGTATAAGTTGAATGGCCTACCTGGGGATCTATAAAGTTTTTTTGATAGGTCGAAGTGCAGCGGAATGTTTGACGTAGGTCCCATGTACTAGCTGTGATGCTCTATGTAAACCGTCTTCTATTGTCAGTGACTTCGATTGCCATTGACTTTGAATACTAATATGGGATATGGAGGAATAATTTCTTTCCCAAGATTTCGCCTGTATAGGTTCTTTTCTGACTAATATCGATGCTTCTAAACTATCGAAAAACTTAAGGAATTTGATTCTAATACGTTGAAAAAAGTAGCAGAAAATACTATACCTTTCCCCATTTTTTTTTTTGAAAGACTTTGTTGAAAAAAGTAGAAAATCGTAAGTACTTGTCTTTTTTTCTAAACACCTACTGCAAAAACTCTCGCTCCCATTCCCCCTCACAGAGAAAGAAGTCGTTCAGGGAAATGTGAACCTGGCAACACATTTTTGGGCAAACGTTTAAATTGTTTTCGTTGGCGAGATGTACTGCTCCCTTGGGAACGTTTTTATTTTTTTTTGAGAGTAATCAGGCGGGTAAAGTGATGGTATTAATATCGCCGCCCTGCCACACTCGTGGTATTTTTACCCTCCCTAGCTGTAGTGATAGGAGGAGAGGTGGGTGGGGAAGAAAGGGGCGGTGGGGAACTACCCTCAGACGCCGATAGAGTAAATTAACTTAGTCAGGGTTGGGGTGGGAGTATATAATTAGGTCTCCAAGACGGGGAGAGGGAGGGAGGGAGAGAATGAATTTTGGGACAGTTTGGTTGATATACTGTAGATTATATGGACAATATAAGCCTCTCACAAACTCTTATATATTATATATATGAAGCTTTATATAGATTCTTTTAGATTGACTGGAGCTGCCATACATTCATCTAGCGCAGCTACAGAAGTTCGTATAAACACCTGTAGACTCTCTACACCTCACGTAGACTATATCTAACTTGAATTAATGATCCGCTTCGTGGCTATCTTATGATAAACCTATTATGTACAGGTTATCTGTTGTAGGGTTGTGGCAATGTTCCAGCATTATCGTGTTATCAGCAAGATGCTGACGAGTGAGACTAAGATTGTTGTATCTGTTGTAGTTGTCAAAGGCCTCAGTCTTGAAGTGTTGAATGTCGACAGTGATGTAGTTGTATCGTTGTAGGTTAGGTTTACAACCTTCGCTTAGGCAGCAGTACTTGTAAACTCCATTGGTTATGGGTTATATGTGAGGGTGTATCTCATAATGTAGTCATTATTATTCTTGTAGTAAGTGACTTTAAGACGCGCAGTGTTCTTGTGCCAGAAGTGTCTGGTGTATTTCAAGGATAAGTGGTAAATGAATGACATTTATTTCCCTTTATTTGATGAAGTAGAACGTGAGGTAGGAAAAAATGGAAAACAAACGGAAAGCTAGTGTTGAATATTTATTGGTAGCGACAGGAATAGATGAAGGCAAGCAAGTATGAATATGTACAGTTGTATATGTGTGTGTGTTAATGTTATGCATATATGTATATATTGTAATGTCGACTACATTTTCCTTGACTTTTATCTCTGTCGTATAAAACGGTGCCGGATCAGTGTGAATAACAAATTTCTTGGTGATATGGAACATCGTTTCGAACCCTGGAAAATACTGAAATGCTGGAAACTGTTGAATAACGGGTCAGGGTTATGTTGTGAGGGTACCCGGATCTTTTTGAATTTCCTGGTGTCCTCCACCACAAAATTCAGGTCAAAATGTCAAGTTTTGAAGCGAGGATTAAAGCGGAGAGGATTGGCAGCGTCCTGGAAGGTTGGAGTTCCAGTAGTCTTTGGCTCGAGGCTTGATCCTCTAGCTTGATCCTCTAGGTTTCCTGGTACTGGAAGCCCGAGTCTCTCCCATCTCTTATCTGAGGACTGGACCCGTTGTGTACTGGAGAATTGAGTACTGGATGGTTTTGCTTATCAGTCTTGAACTGGAAGGCTACAACCCACGTATCTTGTACCAGAGGCCTGGAACCCACCACTGCTGTACTGGAAGGCCAGACCTCTCATCTTGGGACCGTGCAGTGCTAGACACCACCTAGCATAGGACTCTGGAGGCTGAATGGGAGTCTCCTCCCTCAGAAGGACAATAGACGAAGGCAACCTCTCCCTCCAGTTTGATACACCATAGGAATGGGTTTACTTGAGGGTAATGCACATATCCTATCCTGGAAGTGTGAGTTTAGGAGTGGGGGAGTAGTCTATGGAACACATCACACGTCCTACAAAACGTATTGGGTTAAACGTTTGGCCTCCCGTCTCATCCTAAGGCGAGGGCATGAGGTTATGTAGGGGACAATATCAAGGCACCTCCGTACAGGAACAGAGAGACGAGTAGTTGGGTTAATGAGCGAGGCGCGCGTCTCTCTCCATTCCGGGGAACATGGGGTCGATCAATGTTTGTATAAGGGCCGAGCCGAATGGGGTAGTAGGCGACGGATATATGGCTAAGATGCCCCTACTCTAGACTGCAGTGTCGGGATGAGAAAGGAGTTCAGTCATAGGGTTCATCGGTCCTTGGTTATGGACCTGCGGTGACATGGAGGAGACCTCAAAAAATCTTTTTTCTCTCTCGGGCTGAGAATTTTATGAGGATGGGATCAAGAGTACGCTCGCTCTTCATCATCATAAGAGATCAGGGAAGAAGACTTGTGGAGATTGGCCAACTCCGTTCTCATGTTATGAGGCCAAACGCGTCTGTGGGTGAATACCCCTTCCCTCCTCCACCATGTCAGGAGTCTGGGTCTTCGAGATTAATTGAAGCCAACTCTCTTGAGTGAAGAGTCTCGAGGGCATATTGGAAGAGCGAGGAAGAACAGGGAACAGGCGTCGTAAACACGTCTCCAGCAATCCATCCACACACATCAAACGTACACCATATAGCTGTACACTACCTCGTGTGTGTGTGTGTTTGGGGGGGTGGGGGGTGCCATTTCATGTGTGGCGTGGTGGCGACGAGAATGGATGAAGGCAGCAAAGTATGAATATGTACATGTGTACGTGTCCCCTTTCATCAAGTGCACCTAACCCCTGTCCACTTCCTTTCTCTATCCCCTCTTCTTAACGAGTGAGTGTGTGTACCTTTGGGATCAAGACGCACATGTCGTGGGATTGTCTGGTCGAGATCCTACGGTACAAGATACCCCACCTACCTTGGGACTGTGGGGTCCCATAGGGCTATTAGTGGGATTCTACCCCACATCCCACCCCCACATAGGAGTGAAGAGAGAGAGCCTTAATGGCACCACCTCCTCCTCTTCGACGATCATAACTATTCAAGAGTCGTCAAGCGCCGTGTGATGGCCATTAAGCTCAGACTAGCACCACCTTTTGATACATTCTCGACACTGGCAGTTGATCGCTTAATGACCCCGTAATTACATGAAACTCAAGTTTGAATTATGTATTCTGTATGTCTGATGGTAATTCAGAGCACTCGGCCAGTGTAATGTGAATTTAATTTCATTTTTTTTTTGTTTGTGGATCGCGTATAAAACTCCAACATATGTATTTGATTACACTGATCTTAAGTTTAATAATGGTGTCATTAAAGCCTTAATGTCTGAGATTAAACGCTAATGAATGTAAATGGCTTTAGTCTCTCGTCCGTTTAGCTCTGTATGTGTGGATCTGTTCTCATCACAGGTATCTGGATAGGGCACAGGTCATTAACCAGGTCAATTCAGGTCATCTGCTCAAGAGTACGAGGTAGTTATTTCCGCTGGTTCAAGTCGCTGTCAGCTTAAGTTCGAATCCTGGTTGCGTAAGTCTGTCCAGAGTCGACGCAGCTGTTCATCCACCCCGTAGGGTATGGTCGATAAAATGGGTACCTGGCTCAGATTAGGATATATATATATATATATATATATATATATATATATATATATATATACACACACATTGGGAAAAGGATTTATGCCTAGTAATTTCAGAACATCCTGGTGTTTTTTGGAGATGTTTGAACCTAGTTGAAAGCCTTCACTCTCACTAAGGAGAATGGATGTTAATACTTCATATGTTTACCTATCGTATATGTGTACCTAAAGTTTACATTTCGTCACACTGATGCTCATTCTCATTGGCCCTATTTTCTAACATGTGCACCACGGAGGTACCCGTGTGTGTGTGTACGCTCAAGAATAGACATAGTACCCGTGTACACAGCCAAGAAACGGGGGCAACAAGAGTGTAAAACACTCTCTCCCCCTGTAACACATGGATGGTAATCCCGAATGGTAATCGCACACCATTAAGCTTAATATGCCAGGAATAACTCCAGGTTCTGTATCCTTTATAATACTGATTGATGGTTATGTTTTGACCTTGGGTTCTGTTATTTTCAATCCTCTTGTAAAAAGAATCGTAATGCATTTTCATGTGGCTTACATATGTAAATACCGTAAATGTTGTGCAAGTGTTATAATTGCTGTAAATGAGAACAGATGCTTGTGATGCTCTTTTTTTTTTTTTCGAGAGTACGAAAGGAGACCACAGGAAAGGGTTTAGAACCAGTTAGAGGAACATCGTTGGGGTGGGTTAACTCTACTCGTTCAAGGGCGAGTTTTGAGAGGCAGAGAAGAAGATAGCCAAGCAAAGTTACTTTACCGATCGGATGTAGCTATATTACCGTCAGAACGAGAGAGTTGAGCAAAAGGTGGAGATCAAAACATGGTTTGAGATGCCTTTAGACGAAGCCCAGGATGACTTCTCTGTAAACAGTCGGGAAGTTTGTAAACAGTCGAAGTTTGCCAAACTTTCTTTGGGCAATAGGAACACTTGGTCTTGCGGACAATACACTTGCAGTGATCATGAGGAAAGATGAAGGCTGATTGGAAATCTGAGAGGGAAGGAGAGTTTCTCGGAAGGCTGATATAACTGGTTTTCTTGCCTGATTGACCCCGGGACAACTGGGAATGAACCAAGAATTAGAAAAAAGTGACAACTATCTCCTCGTTTTCTCTTGTCCTTTTGTCGTCAGCCCCATGTTCACGTTTGGCTAAAGTGTTCAAAAGAACCGCTCTTCTATCCCTTTGGTTTGAATGCAAGGTAATTTGTGCTTCATACTAGCATTCTAGTGATCTATCCTGACTCTATCCCATTGTCTAACTCCATGGCACACTTAAGATAAATGGCATATTTCTCGTATTGTCTATTTTGGCAACTCCTTGTATTTAATCAAGTACTTAGTATTTAGTACTTTATAATCCTACCTTATATAATACCCTGTTTGTATTTAATACTTTGATTATAATCCTACCTTGTCATATATCATAACACACTTTTGTTAGCCACAAATGTATTTTACCTCTCGAAATTCACCGAATATGCTTTAGGTTGTCTGTTCAAGTATACTATTATGATTTTGTTGCGTTTATATATTACATTTAACTTAAGATTTCCTGATAAATCTTGTACAAATATTAATGTAGCTTTTTATTCACTGTCTTCAGCGTGCGTCTAGCAAAGAGTGAAGATAGTATAGCCTTCCTTAAGTAGTTTCCTAGAACCTTAGTAGCCTTTGAAATCCCTTTCATTTAACGATGAATTCCTCCTCGTCTAGACTCCCACACAGCTTTCCCCCTACTCGAGGTTTCACTCCTCTTAACCGCTTTCCTCTGCATTCCAGGTTGAAGTTGGTGTTCTCATGTATGATGGAGTTGTCTGCCTTCCCGCTGGATTCGCAGGTCTGCACTATGGAAGTGGCAAGCTGTGAGTACAAGTAGTAGTAGTTTGTTTAACCTTTATGTGGCTACAGGTCCGTGCAAAGCGACTGGTAATATTACTTTTCCTCACGCTTTTGATGCTTCTCCTCGCGTATAAGCAAGGGTGATGAAATGGTAATGTTATGGTCTTCACGCTAAGCTTAAAGATGTTATTTCTCGCGTATACGCGAGGGTGTTGAAGTGGATTCTGCATTGAACAAGGGAAATGATTCAGTTACATACAGACGTGAAGCATCGGAGAGGAATATTCGTGGATATTGCCACTGGGAGACGTTATAACACATTACCAACACTTGCGCTTCTATGCCGGATGCAGGCAATGGTCATCAAGTTTGACCTTCGTGTGAATCAACGTTATGTCCTCGTGTAAACCTAGAGGTCTCGTCTCTTAACGGATGACGTACATCATTAACCAGCGGAATCATTCTATTTTTTAATTTTATGAATAAAAACTATATCGTGCATTCCCGTGACAAATCTAGAGTCGAAACTATAGATTTTTCTGAGGGTGCGACACGCGAACACTTTAGGATCAAGTCTGTCATTTTTTTTTCTACGGCTTCCAGCATAAGTTAAATACCAAGTTTATGGCTTCGTGTTTAACACTATCGAGGTAGTCGCGCATCCACGGACTGTGTGACTGTCGGTGTGAGTATAAATTGTTTCAATTCGAGGCTTCAGAAATACGGAAAGTATTTTCCACTGACCTACTGGCTGCCGTAGTCTATAGCAACTAATTCAAAACTCGCGTACTTGGTTATCTGCCTTTACGTCTAGTCTCCCCTGTGGATGTAAAACACGAAATTACACTTTTCATTCGTTCCATTTTTCCCTCGTGGTTATATTAAATGAATGTGGAAAAAGTAGCTAATATCTAGGGCACAAATGGGTATGTTTGATGATGCAGTGGTCCTAGCGATGCAGTGTGAACGCAAGTTGTGTGAGGATGTGCAGCGAAGGGTCGATGTGTTGGAAGTGAATTGTCCGAGGACATTTGGTGGTTTGAGGTCATTTGATCCAGTAAATGATGGCGTAAGAGAAGAGGTAAGTAGAATATGATCGAATGCTGAAGAGAGTTTAGAGATATGGAGAGAAACGAGGATATAGGTGTCAGAAGTAGAGGGAATGAGATTAGGGAGACTAAACTGGAGATGGAAGGATGGGACGAAAACTATTTTGAATGCTTAGAGCCTGAACATGCAGGAGGTTGCGAAGCGTACCTGCGATAAAGTAGATTGGAAGGATGTGGTATAGAGGGGTCGACGAACCCTCAAAGGACTGAACAGAGTATATATCAAGTATCCAAGGGAAGCTAAGGAAGTATGAGGGGCCTGGATTTGGATAGGGAGCAGAGATGTATGATATACGTACATATAATCCCGGGGTCAAGGGAGAGAGTACTGGTCACATATTTCCTGCATGTCGTAAAAAAGCGAATAAGACGGACGTGAGCATGGGACTGAAATTCCTCCCCATTTATGTGCTTCCATAAAAAGAGGAACGCAGGAAGGAGTCTGTCAGTCCGCCTAATATTTCTGTAGACATTCGTCTGTGTAGCCTGCGTTTCAACACCTGTGGAGGAGATCTACACAATTCTGTAGTCGTGTATCGAAAACTCCTGGTGTGACTTTGAGGGGAAAAATGGCATAAGGATCTCTCTACTTGGTTGGATATGGGCTGCAAAAGAACACCAGTCGCGTTTTCCATTTTAAAAGAAAACTCTGTGATACTAATATCTGTGAAATAGGGGATGGAGCGTCCACAGTCTATCTCTGAAGGGAAAATAGTGTAATGTCTTGTGTACCTGGTTGGTTATGAAACGTACCAGGAGCCTCAGGAGGCATTTTTCTAAGGAAACTGTGGAACTTGTAACGCAAGTGTGGTCAGGGAACTGGCCATAAGTTGAAACTGGGAGATACGAAACAGAATATATCGTGTAATACCACACTGCGTGTTGTCAATGGACTGAACAAGGGTAAGTGATGCGTCCTGGGTAAACCATGGAAGGGTCTGTTGGGGCCTAGATGTGGATAGGGAGCTGTGGTTTCGGTGCATTACGCATGACAGCTAGAGAATGGATGTGAGCGGATGCGGCCATTCTTCGTCTGTTCTTGACGCTAACTCTTCTACATTAGAAACGGCGATCAAGTATGAAAGGAAAAGTCCGAGAAAATTGGCTTGCCAAAAATGTAATGCATATACAGACGGATAGAAAATAAATGTACAGCAAGTTAGGTACGTAATGACCAAACAATGGGAAAGCAACGGCAAGATTAATTGGTGAACTCTGACAGAAAACGGAGAGAATGGATAACTCTTGAAGAATCTTTACAGTGATCTCGACTTTCCTCGCAATTCATTTGTCTTCCCAGACAGTGCGTGTGCTTGGCGCCACTTTTGCCAACCTCCCTCTTTCTCAAACAACCATCTCCAAGCATCGAGACAAGCGCAGTATAATCACTGCGTCTGACAATAAGTTACGTTGCCAGGATCATTTAGTTGGCTATAATGAACGATTGTCCTCCCCCTGGTGCTGAGTAGGAGGCGAGGATCGTGTACTTAAAGACGATAGGATCGTAGGACCACAGTAAAGGATCGAGTAGTTGGAGGAAAGGAGATCTGAAACCCCGTGATTTAGGTCAGGGTTCAGCCACCTTTATAAAACTAGGCGCCCTCTTTGCCAGCAAGTAATTAGCGGTCGGCCTCGACTGTTGCGCTCGACAATCATGAAACGTATGTCGAAAATAATTTACCTCAAATGAAAATGTGAAATGAGCAATCAGTAAGGCAACAGCATATTGTGCATTCAAGTGTACACCCAAAAAAAGTGTAAAATGGGGTTTTCATAAAAGGGACAATACGTGTCGTATTTCAATAGATTAAGCGTTCATATATATATATATATAATATATATATATATATTAATATATAAAATTTGGTCATTCGGATAAAGTTGAGTGGGCTAATAACCTGATATTGGTTTTTTTTTTATCAAAGCCAGCGTAAAACTGTTGCAAAAGCCAAAAAATATTTAGATTCTAGATGCAAAGAAAATAATTACGGAAACGAGAGTAAAACTCTAGGCTGGATATGACATCTGGTGTGAACGTAATTGTTCCGTAAACATTTGTTCTTCTTCGCGAAAGAAGAAACCACTGGACGTCTGCTTTCTCTGGTATGTTCACCGTAGCACTACAAGCAAGATGAGAGAGAGAGCGCGAGCTTCTCTCGTGTTACCTGATGCACCATATTAACTCTAAAGTCCAGCAGGGATCTGGAGAGAGTGTGTGTGTGTCTTGCTATATTATTCCTCAAAAGTCGCGGAACTCCACTTGTGTATAGGCAAGATTTGAGGCATTATATGGTCACCTGTTTAATTGGGCGTACAACCTGCTTCAATAGGTGCATCTCGAGTGTGTTTTCAGAGTCCACCCATTAAGAAAGTCTGAGTGGGTCGAGCTCAACCAAGTCGTTAGGTAGATCACCAGACTTTCTCCTGGCGAGGATGGAAATGCAAGATTGTGGTATGTCTATCAAGACCTGAGACAGACGTCCCTCTCATGAAATCTAATTCGTGCGATCATTCACAAGATGTCATTACTAGAGTTAGTGTATCTTCAGAAGGTAGATATATTCCCTTTTTTTTTTTTTTTTGCATAATTCCTTGTTCATGAACGATTGCAACTGTTTGAGATCACCGAAGTGTGTTTATTGATGAACGAAGAGTCAAGGGTGAGGGCATGAGAACCCCAACTCCAGCAGAACTTATTTGCTGCTGAAGGAAGGTCTTTGAGTTTGGGTCTCTTCTCGGAAACTCTGATAAGGACATTGGCGACATTCCCAGGAGCCTGTATGTCTCGTGGCTCAAGGCGGTGTTCTTTTCGCTTGTGTGTGTGTCTCCTCCCTTCCAGTGATGTTTTGGAGGATGATAGACGTGTCATAAGGTAAAGGTTCACTCGGATTGCTTCATTCAAACATTTTCAAGAACTCCAAAGAAAATGGTAGTCTTTTCTTATTCCAAGAACATTCACTCGAAAAAAATGGTTTTTTTTTTCCAATTTTCTTTTAGTAGCAAAATGCTTCCTCCCAAAAAGGTTATATTTGTAGTTGTTGGTTTTTGGATTCATTGTCTTTGGTAACGTCATCTCGTATCTGAAAGAGATATACACGTATATTAGAGGTGACCCAGTGTCTTGCACTCTTACGTTTTCTTACCTCTCAAAATGACCAGAACCTGATAGGAAGTGCTTTCATTATCATTTGAACGCGTTAGATTGAGTTCGGTGAATCTCGACAATTCTTTGGATAGAATGAAAAAAGGCCCACCAAATGCCCGCGAGGCAGACTACCCTCGCCTCACCAGTCATCAAGTCGACACTAAATTTCCGGCTCATTAGGAGTGAGGGACTTGGGAGGATATGAGAGGTCGCTGCTGGTTCCGTCTACACACACACACACACACACACACACACACACACACACACACACACACACACACACACACACACACACACACGCGCGCGCGCGTCTAGAGCCAATGAGAGTTTTGGGTTTGAGAAGATGTAAAGGGCCAGTGGAAATGCTGGACCTGTTGCTTATAATCGTAAGATTTCGATCTATCATGTAGAAATTATCCATTATATCGAGTCTTGCTCTCCTTTGAGTGGTAAAAGGACTGGTGATTAGATATTCCTGTTTCAAAAAGGACATAGACAATCATGACAGCAGGGAAGATGGTCATCTGGTCATCGGATTACATACTGATTTCATATTTGTGTAAGAGACTTTTCGATGAAAATTTGCTGAAAGGGGAAAGTAGTAGGATGTCTGATCAATGTCTCGTAGACGCAAGGGTGAAAATTTGTAGAGGTTTTCGAGAAAGGAAACACTGGATGAGAAGAGGGTGATGAGTTAGGTTTGGAAAAGACTTGTGTGAAGAGAAATATCGGGAGAAATTTTGTAAGAAAATGGATGGATGCGAGAGTAAACGAAGTTAGGGGAGTGGATGCGAAATGGTAGGTGTTTGATGACTGTGCTTGTATGTTAGACTGGTGTGGCATGCGAAAGGTGAGGTGGGCAGATAAGAAAGGACACAGTGGTAGAATATCTACTTAGGTTGAACATTGGTAGAAAATCTATAATGTTCAACCTAAAGATCCATAGATGAATATGAAAAGTTGGTAAGGAAAATAGCAATACGAACGCTTTGCTCTGTGACTTCACACTAACTAAATTGTAAAGGCCTTAATACTTTCATGTATTAGAACTACCTTTGAATTTTGTGAATTACTACCAAGATGTATAGATAAGATTACATCAACTTCCGATGGTTTACTTGGCGGGCGGGCGCGAAAGATATGGGTTATATTTGAATAGTTTCATTGAAAATTACTTTTGTTGGCTTTCCAGTGGCATTTTAGACGGGCTTATGAAAGATTCAAATGCGAGGAACTTTTACGCTGGCTGAATATTATGAACCTGAAATGTGTGTGAACTTTGCAAAGTGGGGGCTTTGTTGTTGGCATTTGAAATGCGAGGCTTTTGATAACTTTTGGACCCCGTCTTGATCCTGGAATACCTTCGTTACGATTTGCAGCTGTTGTGTCGTCTATTCTGAATGAGTTCGGTGTGATCTGCACGGCTTGGATGGCGAGTTCGATGCGATCTGTACGGCTTGGATGGCGAGTTCGATGCGATCTGTACGGCTTGGATGGCGAGTTCGATGCGATCTGTACGGCTTGGATGGCGAGGTCGATGCGATCTGTACGGCTTGGATGGCGAGTTCGATGCGATCTGTACGGCTTGGATGGCGAGTTCGATACGATCTGTACGGCTTGGATGGCGAGTTCGATGCGATCTGTACGGCTTGGATGGCGAGTTCGATGCGATCTGTATTGCTTGGATGGCGGTCTTCGGTGTGGTGTATTGTCTTGGATGGCGATCCGGAACCCTCTGGTGGCCTTGAAATAATCTATAAGGCTACCGTTTAGTATCTTAGAATATTGCTCAGGATCTGAAATATCTATAAAGTCATTATTGATCCTTCGGTATTGCTTGAAGATGTATTGGGTGTAAACCTTGAAGGTTGGCGATGGCTTAAGGCCTTTCGTAGATTGTATCCGTATCCAAAATAAGGGACATTAAAGTGTTAGTATGATGCTAGAACCTTGAGAAGTGGCATTTGTTGGTCTTGAAGCCTTTACATCCTTCCTTTTGATACGAGGCTCCAAGTTCACATATTTTGAATTGTAGTGAAATAAGTAGGAAATAAGTAGTTTCAAGGCTGGGGTGGCCTTTGGTAGCCTATACTACATAGCAAGAAAAGAGCTTGGCCTTTCCAATATTCTACAATACCTACATCCAAAAGTTTGGTCTTCTAGGGGCCACGTGAATCTGTTGTAACTTTAAACCTTTAAAGGCGTCGTTTGTCAACTTTAAGGCCCGAGTTCTGGTACCCTTAGATCCTGACACTGATCCTAAGGTAACTTTATAATCTAAGGTTGCAAGGTCTCCTGTTTTGAGCGAGTATAACTATCAGAAAATCTGGCTAAGGTCGTCTTTTGATGGCCTTAATAGGGTCTTGGCTAATTGATATGCTGTAGCCTAAAACCTTGATTCTGAAGTACCTACATCTAAAAATTAGCGATTCCTTGAAAAAGGGCAAAAAAATAGACCCATGTACTCGAACCGTTTAGCATAACATGGCGATGGGAGGAACGAGTGGTGGTGAATATTGCCGAAGGGGTTTGGCGATAGACGGGAGAGCCTCTGTGTGTGAAGCAGGCAAGAAACTTTGGCGATTATTCACTGTAATGACGATCCCAGGGCCGGTGGTAGGTGATTAATTTCAGATTAGACATAACGATTAATTGAAGGAGCTTCTTGTGTAGCCAAACTGAAGCTTGGTACATTAATCATTATCTTATGTTATATCATACAAACTTCCAACAGACATGGTCGAACCTGGGAGCCCTGTGTGGCAGGAGGGAGTGCTACCACTAGGCTACGATCGCCCCTAATAGGGAAATGACTATTCGAATACCATGTACTTTATTCCTATTATATACTTGCCTTCATCCATTCACGTCGCTACCTCGCCCCCACAGGAAACAGAATCGCTACCCTCAGCTTCAGCGAGGTAGCGCCAGGGAAACAGACCAAGAAAGGCCACGTTAGTTTACACTGTCTCTAGTTATGTATGATGTAGATCTTGGTTGATATGTCTACTTGTTCAGGTCTATGGCCACTGCTGGTCCACCTTCCCGCCATTCTTTGCCGATCTTCAGCCGTCAGTGTCTTCATACATTGTATCCCTCGTCTTAGCGAAGCATTTTTTTTTTTCTCTATTCTTTTTCCCTGGTCAACCCTCCGTATATTTTCTTCCGTTGGGCCGTTTTCCTTTCTTAGGTGAGGCAGTCCATACCTCCATTTCCTGTATGTCTGTGACCTGTGTAGTGGAGCGGCGTAAAGATGAAGGAAATATATTTTTCTACTTTTGGAAAGAGATCTGTTAAATGAGATCCCATATAGACAGTCTCTTCAGTTTTTTCTGCTCGTGTGAATGTGTCTGTAGGTGTTAAGAGTATAAACGTGATGCATTCACAGGGTCGCGCGCATGTGTTCGAATCCTGGTTGCGGCAGTCGGTCCACAGTCAATCCAGTTGTTCATCCACCCCTAGGGATTGGTCGAAGAAACTGGTACTTTGCTCAGGCATATATATATATATATATATATATATATATATATATATATATATATATATTCTGTTTCCCATTTTAGAAAGTTAATACAAGGAGGGGAGGATTTCCGGCCCCCCGCTCCCGTCCCCTCTAGTCGCTTTCTACGACACGCGAGGAATACGTGGGAAGTATTCTTTCACCCCTATCCCCAGGGATAATATACATATATATATACATATACACACACACACACACACATACGCACATACACACACACACACACACACACACACACACATACATATATATACATATGACAAATGTAAGAAACAATTTAGAAAACAAACTTTTAGCTTGAAATGAATGAAAAAAATGAATGTCACATAATGGTTCAACCTCTGGCTATGGAAAAGGAAATGTACAATTTATTCACACAAACGTCAATAGCAGTTCTCATCAATTTCACCACTGTATCAATAAGCTTCAATGTCTAAGCTACATTTTTCTCCAACTTCACTATTTTCTTGTCAAAAACACCATGCATGAAAACTATCACTCCAGTAACACAACTATAAACATTTACTTCCCCTTTAAAGTTCTGGGGAAGTCTGTAAGTAACGTAAGGGTAAGAGAGATGTGTGGAAATAAAAAGAGCGTGGTTGAGAGAGCAGAAGAGGGTGTTTTGAAATGGTTTGGGCACATGGAGAGAATGAGTGAGGAAAGATTGACCAAGAGGATATATGTGTCGGAGGTGGAGGGAACGAGGAGAAGAGGGAGACCAAATTGGAGGTGGAAAGATGGAGTGAAAAAGATTTTGTGTGATCGGGGCCTGAACATGCAGGAGGGTGAAAGGAGGGCAAGGAATAGAGTGAATTGGAGCGATGTGGTATACAGGGTTTGACGTGCTGTCAGTGGATTGAATCAAGGCATGTGAAGCGTCTGGGGTAAACCATGGAAAGCTGTGTAGGTATGTATATTTGCGTGTGTGGACGTGTGTATGTACATGTGTATGGGGGGGGGGGGGGCCATTTCTTTCGTCTGTTTCCTTGCGCTACCTCGCAAACGCGGGAGACAGCGACAAAGTATAAAAAAAAAAAAAAAAAAGAAAAAAAGAAAAAAAATATATATATATATATAGCGTTGATTGATGGCCTTAATTATTGCCTCAGCTGCCCGTGCCGTCTTTAACTAACAAGACTGAAGTGCAAGTACGTATGTAACACATTAGCTTAAATTCTATGGGTTTTGATATTCCCCTAATAGTCTTGTTCACTGTCTATACTCTTATGGCGGATGGAGAACGCGCGCACGCCCACCAGGAGCGAAGGTCCTCCAAGCATGCAACATACGAGAAATCCCACCAGGGAAATCATCATCGTTGTGTTTCCTGTTCTCGTGCTGTGAACTACCCCAGCGAGGCCACCAGCCTCGTACAGAGTATATAGAATTTTTGGTACGCGCCTCGCGTGCAACAACCCTCTTAGGGGAGACTTGATAAACGGAGTTCTATTAAGTTAGTTGGAGCGTAGATATGCAGGAGCGGTTCTTTTAGCTTTATGCAAGGTATGCCGGAGCAGTTAGCTTACGCAAGATGAGCAGGAGCAGTTATTTTAGCTTTATGCAAGGTATGCAGGAACAGTTTTTAGCTTTATGCAAGATATGCAGGAACAGTTTTTAGCTTTATGCAAGATATGCAGGAACAGTTTTTAGCTTTATGCAAGGTATGCAGGGGCAGTTAGCTTATGCAAGGTATGCAGGGGCAGTTAGCTTATGCAAGGTATGCAGGGGCAGTTAGCTTATGCAAGGTATGCAGGGGCAGTTATTTTAGCTTTATGCAAGGTATGCAGGAACAGTTTTTTTAACTTTATGCAAGATATGTAGGAGCATTTATCTCTAGAAGGATCTTTAGCAGCTTTTAATCTTGGTCAAGATATTCGGGAGCAATATTTTTGATTGTGAAAATATTGAATAAGTTCTTGTAGTTTCATCAAAGATATTCAGTGGCAGTTCCTTTACTTTTAGCGAAGATATTTAAGAATAGTTCTTATGTTAACGTATGGCGAATATTCGGAAGCAGTTCTTAGAGAATATACTTCGTTCTTATAATTTCAGCGAAGATATTCGGTTCTTATGCTTCTAGTCGAAGGTATAAGATCTATGTAGCAATTCTAAAAGTACCGACGAAAGTGTTTTATCACAAGCGAAAGCCTTTAGCCCAGCATTCCATTATTTTGGATTATCTTCACACAGGAAAATGTCGCCATTTAACCTTCCATGTAGATCCAATCTTGATGACCCGCGTTCATTTCGAGAGCTTTGTGTGTTCGTTGTACTATGTGCAGAACCTTGGGTATTGAAGCGATGTTCATCCCAGACCACTTTCAGCCCCTTAGAGATTGTGAAAGATAATCTGATAAGCTTAGAAACACAGTGTAGTTTCCATCCTACGAAGTTGCGCTTCTGTTTAAAATTACCCCCACCATTTGTGCTTAGACTAGCATCCACAACGATAAGGTTGGGCCAACATTTCTCTAAAGTATGCAAAGTTTTTTCTTATTTTTCATTTATATTCTCGTACAGAAGACTATGGTCACTGGTGCAGTTGTATAAAAGTTTCCACTTGTGTTAGAGCTGCATCTACGAAACTAGATTTTTTGGGCCAACTGTTTTATAAAACATACGATAGGGGTATATGTTTTTTGAGAGGGGGCATTTTCTTCGTTTATACTTGAGCATTGATTGTGATCTTTAGTGCCTCAAATGCTTTCATATTTGTATGTTTTCGGCTCTTTCAGCCATACCTCTCGCGTTCTTCGCCAAAAAGTGTGCACACGCGCACACAACACGCATATCTGCGTTAGTTTTCTCATGTCAACTATTATACTACTGTAACGCAAGCTGGGTTGAAGTATTCACGATTAAATATTCACCATTGAATACATAATGTATATCTACACAATACCACTGCACTACCACGAGTAATGTAACGTTATATCACTTAATGCTCACTTACGAATGCATAATGCATGTTTACATAATACTACTAGAATTCAACCGGAATATATATTTGTTTGACAGTGTTCACTTAATTCACCATCCAATGTATAACGTATAAACCACAACATTTGCCCAATAAAACCTCGTTTACTGTGTATAGACTTGCCTCACTCGTATACTTGGCCGGAGCTACGAGATCTTCTGTGATTAAGTAATATTATGATTTTTTATCGAGCAATGCTGTAATTTCTTAATGGTATATTTTCAACCGAATGATCCTTGAATCAGAACGTTCTTTATTTATTGACTACACATAGACGTAAGTAAAACCACAGTAGAATGGACTACACGAATTGTCGAGCGCTTTCGTATAATGACATGGTCAGGCGTGAGTACAGATGAAGAAAACCATAACACATTACACCAGCCACTCGCCCGCCACTGTGCTGGGTCAGCAGACGAATGAATTAAGAAACAGGTGAAGGGATTAGGGCACAGGTCAGCCTCGACGACCTCACATCTCTCAAGTTGAAAAACTCGAAGTTAACCTTTGTTCTTGGACGCATACTCATTTGTTTTACTTATAAAGTTAAATGATTTATATAAGCAGACATTTTTGATTCGTACTGATATTTCTATTGCTTGATAAGACACTATTCTACTGTTTCTATTTGTTAGTTATTGTGTGATAACTTTAGTTTTGCTTCAGTCGATCTGGTGATCAATATCTTTTAAGCTGAATAAATATTTCCTTTCTAGAGATTAGGGATTCTTAAATGTGATGGCTACCATGAAGTACAATTTCATCTACTGGGGATCTGTTAGCTCTTTATCCTCGTCGTCTTGCTCCCATAGAAACCTCTTTCGCTTTTTCAGAATCGAACGCACAACTCACAAGTGCTTATTTCCTCAGTCATCATCTCTTTTGCAAGAGAAGGTCCTATATTGACGACTGATTGTACCTGCCCCTAAGGTCAACACCTGGGGAAACCCTGGTGGAAACGACTGTGTATAGAGTACCCCTGGGGTAGTTAGGCAAAGTGATTCAAGAGTTATGTAGATACACAGACCACACAGACCCCAGGTCCGAGCGCGGTTGATTCGGCCTTAAAACTAGGTAAGAAAGAATTATTTATAACTTTCTTTTCAGTAGGGAAATGTAGGTCCATTGTGTGCTCTGCCATCTTGTAGTGCGCTTTTAATCGGAACTTGAGACGATAGTGGTGGGTGTTGAAGTCTTTCCCTTTTAAAGAACTGAAAACGGCTGGGAAGATAAACTGATAACAGCTGGGAAGATAAACTGATAACAGCTGGTCCAAGATATTTTCTCTGACCTTTGAAGGGGTAGAAACTCGATCACCTCCTCATGGGAGCCTTCAGAATTCACATATCTGCGGAGAGGGGCGACTTGTGCAATGTTGTGTCCCCCACACACTGCTCCTCGCATGCAATTGAGAAGCCCAGGGTTCAATTGACTCCTTTAATCTGTCGACTGGTAACCAATGTGGCCACTTTAAGAGGTCTCTTCCACACTGACTGTCTTTGTAGACATGGGCATGTCTTGAAATGTCTGAATGGATTTTGTCTTTTCTTTAAAGCATTCGAGAGTTCTCGTATGGTAGTAATTCATAGTGTTTCCCCCCGAAGATATGAAGTGACCGGGGTAAACCATGGAGAGGTCTGTGGGGCCTGGATGTAGATGGGGAGATGTGGTTTTTGGTTCACTACACAAGGCAGTTCGAGAATGGATGTGAACGAACGTTGCCTGCCTTCGTCTGTTCCAGACGCTGGATCGCTAGCAAAGGAAAAGGGGAATGTGTATATATATATATATATATATATATATATATCCATCACCTCTGTCGGCTTGTTCGAAAAAGCGCCACACACGCGTGATTATATTTACTGAATTATGAAGATAATATAATCGGAAGAATATATAGTCGTAATTTTTTTTAGTGTGGGAGTTGTGGGTCATGAATCTTGAATGCAAGTGAAGCGGAGGTTGGAGACAATATAATTAAGTTTTCGTTCCTTTTCCTGAATTTGCCAGAATTGATATACTCGTATCGCAAAGCCTGTGTGTTATTTCGTATTTTGTCATAATTTTTTTGAGAAAAACGTCAGTGTGGAAAGATACGTTTCGTTTTATCTAGCTGTCCAAGAACCAAAATGGGTGCGTTCTAACACTGGTATGAACAAATAAATGGTACACAAATACGAGATCGAGATGGAGCAGCACCGTTGTGGAACTGTCCCCGCCCCCCGTATATCACAAAGTAATTCCATCCCACTTCGCAAACAATTGTCAAGAAAACTATATTACTGGTCCACACCCACTCTGTGCATGACTACATGTATAATGTACTGAAAGGTGGATTCGAACCTATTCCCTCGACCTTGCGGGGCCCGCGAATGCTTCATGGTCAGGAACGCTAACCCTTACTTTATCGCGTTTTCATGCATTAGCGAAGTATTGCCAGGAAACGGATTAAGAACTGCCCATCCACTAGTATACACGTAAACGCATATACGTAACATATCCATGCACATACACGGACGTATTCATTTATACACGCATACCACATGTACGTATTCATATCTGCTTGCCTTGGGTATATATATATATATATATATATATATATATATATATATATATATATATATATATATATATATATATAATCATTGGGGAGAAAGAATACTTCCCACGTATTCCCTGCGTGTCGTAGAAGGGGAGGGAGCGGGGGACTTGCAATTTTCCAAAAAGAAGGAACGGAGAGGTGGGCCAAGTGAGGATATACCCTCTAAGGCTCACTGTTCTTAACGCTACCTCGCTAATGCGGGATAAGGCGAATATGTATGAAAATTTATATATATATATATATTCCCTGACGTGTTATCCCCATCAAGTTCCAAACTTGTTTGCATCCCATGACAGTTAAGATGGCTGTCCAGGTCGCTGGAGTGGGTTGCATTAAAGTGAGTAGGTCACATAACAGGTGCGGGCAAAAATGCTTTTTTTTTACCACCACCACGTCACTGCCGTGCATAGCTGAAATAGTAGTTCCTGGGTGCGCTTGATGGTTCCCAGAGGCGAAGCACAAGCCTTACGTCACATGCTGTTGTTGAGTAAAGCAAAAAAAACAACGTTGTATTTATTGCTCGGTTAAAGTCCAGCACAAAAAAGTTTTACTCCAGCAGGTTTTATTTTCACACACACGTACATACACACAAACGTACGTCCACACACACGTCACAAAAAGGACAAAGGAGGATTGTTCTGAATGGTCTAGTGTTATCCTATTCTCCCAACTTGGCTAATCTAAGAAATATACTGAAAATTGGTGATTTTAATGTGTTGCCTTCCAGTACAATAACACCATCAGTAAGACCTCAATGAATAGGCCAAAGCATTCAATAGTTGGGAGTGTTTACACTGTCAAATGCTAGGCATGTAAAGATGTATACATTGGCCAAACAGGTAAGACTGACAGTAAGATGATGATGGCACCGTCACACAGTACGCAGGGATGACCACAAAAATGCAATATCTTAAAATTGTCATGAACATGACCACCCCAATACATCTTGAAAATCCCGGTTATTTATACCCCTCTGCTGATAATGTCATACGTAAAGTCATTAAATTTCTTAATTGCTAATACTTAAAACTTTGATTTGTCCCCAGGCAACTTTAAAAGCCCATCTTATCATTAACCAGATCATTAAATAAATGACGAAAATGTAAGAATGGTCCAAGACTCTCATCTACCCAGGTTAACCCCCATCACTTGTCACCTCCTTTATTTACTTTCCTTTTTCATTTACTGTCGGTCAGGTAAATGTGTCGTTAATATTGGTAGACGACGGACGTATCTTCTGTTGGGATTTAAGTAACTTCAACTACTCGCACCTGATGAAGCGGATTTACTCTACGAAACATGTCGGGCCACACGTATAGAAACATTACATTGTGACCTACGTTAGAGCGATTTTCGCCCTTTATATGTCTAGCGTTAATGGGATGACTTTGATCAGGGCTTCGGCTGCCCTTGCAGTCTCGGCAAACATAAAGAAATTAGAAGTTAGAGATTAGCTTCAATGGATGAGTGAAAGTGGTGTCCAAGGATAGGTCATTATAGGATCTGGATGATTTAGATGTGAGGACTACGTAACAGGCAAGTAGGAAGGTCCTTGAAATAACGACAAGGCTGAGAAGATCAAGATGTGTAGCTGAGAGATACTCTTTGCCAAAGACGTGTCCGTAATTCTATAGGCTACGGTGAAGACCGCTCAGTTCTGATATTTGATACGAAAGGACGCAAACGGGTCAAACTCTCTTTAGTGACCATAATGGGATTAGATCGTCTCTTGGTCGATCGTATTTCAGTGCTGAGTGAGTTATGGTTGGCGCAGTTGATGGAAATGTGTGCAGAGCTGCGTGAGGAAGGTCGCGATGATGTAAACTGAAAATGAGAGAAATAGAAATAATGTTAGTAACGGAACACTGTAGAGACATTTGTGGTGCCCCAAAGGCACTGTACGTAAGTGTGTAGGATGAAGAGATCTGCATGAAGGAAAATGGAATATTTCGATTAAGAAATCTGTAATTGAAATGATTGCTTCAGAAGAATCTGAGGATTGAAGGCACACTAGTGCAAGATGGAAGGTGTAATATGAATACATTCATTAGGTATTAAGGAGAAACTTTGGATGAGTTCTCAAGGGTAAATGATAAAGTATAATTCGTTATAACCATCTGTTTAATGTATATAGCCGTAAGAAAGAGGATAAATTGGTGTAGCGATTAGCGTTCCCGACCATGACTCATTCACGGGCCGTCCATACGTGGTCGAGAGTCGCATCGGTTCGAATTCCTGGTTACGGGGAGTATGTCCACAGTCGACCCAGCTGTTCATCCACCCCTAGGGGTTAGTCGATGAAATGAGTATGTGGCTCGGAATATATATATATATATATATATATATATATATATATATATATATATATATATATATATATATATATATATCTCGTTGACCTCAACTGCCCGTGCAATCTCGGCTAACAAGATATCATTGATATAAGCTGTTGAAGAGGTGGCGAATACAGTCTCTCAGGGAAACTTTAATCGGATCAGAGGCTGTGGGAGTGCAGGGGAAGGACGGAAGTGAGGAAGGTAGAGCAGGAGTTGAGCTACGAGAAGTGCGGGAGGAGTGGGCTTGGAGTGAGTGAGGTGGCTCGCTGAGGGAGGTGAAGCGAGAGACTGAATGCTGGAGGAGAAGCCAAGTGGATATGAAGCGTTTGTTACAATACCTTGGGAAATTACCTTCGAGGACACACACACACACACGCACAGACAACAGTGAGAGTAGCAGAGAAGGTTCAGCTTAAAAACTATATATGGAGTGGAGACGTTCATTAGAATCGCCTAATTTGCATATCATGGAGGGAGAGTACACTCTCGGGTCCGAGGAGCGGTTTTGGAAAAGTGCAATTACGGAAGTGCTGATTATTATAATCCCCCTTCTGAGCAACATGAAACTGCCGTTGTGTTATATAAGGTGCTCATCTGCACGAACGTCTGTAATTTTCTTTTCAAAACTTTGAGCTTCGTGACAGTGGCGCTGGGTAAATGTATATCAAGGCATTGCACACCTACGGTGGGGTACCGGCTAGCGATGCTGACCATGAAATCTCTTCGTTCAGTTTGGCTGACGAATATATGAATATTTGAGTTTCATGTTTCGTATCTTTCTTTCTCTCCCAAAGGGCATGAACTTACAAATTGACTTTTAGATTCGTCATATTGTCTGATCGATGATCTAGCTTCTTCCATATGGAAATCTTGGATATGAAATCCATTTCTAGATCATGAATGGACGTTTTGATAAGTTGGCTAAATATTAATCCCTGGGGCACGCCACTCGTCACGTCCAACTAGCCTGAGGGGTCCGCTATGTAAAACTAATTTGCTTAATGTAGATGGACTAGTCTTTGTGCACATTATAAACGTCTTCAGGGTATTGAAATGCAAGTTGGGTTGTTGCATCAACCAACACAGGAACGTGTCGAGTCGCAGCGAAAGATATGAATATCATTTTGATGGTAAAACAAAAAAATAAAACTGCAGGAATCTATATATATTATAAGGGGACTTGGGAGTTGACATCGTCCCTATCCTGTAGCCAGAGTCCCAGCTTAGGAGCTTAGAGATCAGCTGTCTACTACCAAATATTAAGACTGTAGTTAAGTTAATGGATAAGGGAATGTTAGACAAGTCCTTAACATCCTACATGAGGCCAGAATTCGAATATGCCTCTCAGGTTTGGTCATCGCACCTCATCTTTTTCCATTCTGCATACACCCTCTCCTGGTTCTTCCACACACGTTTCCTTTCCATGCTCACTTACTCGCCATTCTTCACCCCCAACATTCTCTTTTCTGTAAACCTCTAAAGCGCAAAGAAAAACCAAAAAAAAAACAAAACAGAAGGTATACAGGATGGCAATAGAGACGGTACCAGAATTAGGATAGTAATAAAGAAAGGCTATGGGTCTCAAATTCACCTAAGAGAGAAGAGTTAGGAGTGACCCGAGTGCAGCCTTTAGATGTCTAACTCGGTGGTGTTAAGGGCAACAGATGACTAGAAAGTTGTATGGCTAGACCAACCAGAGGTTACGGTGTGAAACTACAGAATGACGCTTGTTAGAAAGGATGTTAAGTAGTTCTTTTATAATATGTGCAGCAGTAGATCAGATTATTCTAATGGGAATGTATCGGCTGTAAATAGACATAACGAAGCTTATAGATTTGAGTTGTATGATAGCAGAGTACATGTGGGGTTCAGTGAATCTGAAACTCCATCCCCCATGTACAAGAGATTCTAATGCCTTATTCATGTGGCTTAGCACCGCTGTAACGTTACATCCGGGAACTCGTTAGTCGCTTATTGATCCTCTTAACAAATAGGCAATAAGATCTCTTAAGCGTTGTAACTTGAAAGTGAATAATTCAATGTATCGAATCATTTTTGAAATATTCAAGAAGGAAAAGATTTTTCGTTCATTCACGATCAGTTGAAATCGTCAGCAAAAGTTTAAATTGAAAGAAAATAAAATTAGGGGTTAGAAATTAATTCTCTGCCTCCAGGTACGTGAAAGAGCAATTAAAAAAGGTCGTAAAAAAAAGGTAATTGAATGATGCCATGAAAATGGAAGTTATGATACCATTAAGAAAAATGATAAATAAAATGACTAGTTAATTGGTAATTAATCGAAAATCAGGTGTTTGGGATACCAAACTGATTAATGGGATAATATCCCCATCGCCCTTTATTGAATATCGTAACAGGTTCCTAATAATGAAAAAATAAATATATCTATAATTGCCCTAACATAATTACGACCTTGATGGAATGAATAAACAAGGATACGTACTAGCGTTAATTGCACAATACGTATAGCACTATAGTTATCAGTAGCTGATATGACGCTAAATAGTACTATTTAGTACTAAGATCGGTGGATGAATGTAATATAGCAGTGTAGGTATGCGTACATTAATAGGCACGTACGTGTAATGTGTATATATTTTTTTTTTTTTTTTTTTTTTTATACTTTGTCGCTGTCTCCCGCGTTTGCGAGGTAGCGCAAGGAAACAGACGAAAGAAATGGCCCAAACCCCTCCATACACATGTACATACACACGTCCACACACGCAAATATACATACCTACACAGCTTTCCATGGTTTATATGTATATGTATATGTATATATATATATATATATATATATATATGTATATATGTATATATGTATATATGTATATATGTTTATATGTATATGTATATGTATATATATATATATATATATATATATATATATTATATATATATATATACATAGACGTGTAATGTTTATATATATATATGTATATATATATACATAGACTCCACGGTATTCAACTAGGATAGTCGTCTTTGTCAGTCCTCTCCCTCCGTGAGGTATGAATCCCAAGCAGTATCGACTCGCTACTTCGAAGCTCTTAGTTCAAGCTGCTTCGAAGTTTCCACTTGTCCTGAAGTTTGCTCATGTCGATGTTGTTACTAGTGTCCACACCACGGCGTCTCGCTACATCTGATGTTAACTTCAGTTTTCGATAAACTAACAAGAAGTTATTCACATCTTCCTGTTCGTGGCGTGTGAACCCAAGGGGATCGACTCGTGAGTTCGAAGCCAAACCTTTGGGTAGACAGAGGCGTTCTCTGAGCTTGAGCTGCGAGAAGACACCAGTCAGCCAGTCATCATTTGACTCTAGTGATGCACGGACTGTCCTGTCTGTGTTATCTTGACCTAGGCAATAACCAAAATTCATAAATCGGTGTTGCTTGTATCAAAAGCTATGATAAATGATCATACCCATTACTTGATAATGATCTTTGCTACCAGAGGTACAATCGCCATGGGAGGGGAGTTGGTGGAGGAGTGTGAAGGTGGAGGGAAGGGAAACGTGGTGTGAGGGTAGAGACAAGTGAAACATGGTGTGGGGTCCCCGCCCCTGATAATTCAGGCTTGAAGCGGCGGAATGAAAAAGTTTGCATATAGAAAATGGCATTAAGATAACATTAGTGATGGTTATATGGAAAACGTCGTGCACGGATTTAGTGATGGTTATATAGAAAACGTCGTACAAGATGCCATATTTTAACGGTACTTCCCTGGTTTGCTCATCTTAAATACCCTGGCCAGTGCCCCATTTTCTGCAGTAAAGCGTCATTGTTGAAATAGATGGGTTACTTTACTCCAACATGTTCCTCTCTACAGCTTGTACCTACTGAAGACACTGTAACTTGTAGTATTCGTACATATTTAAAGGAGATTAACACTTCATATACCACCAGAATAATTTCCTTAACTTTTATTCCTCCAGTCTGTATGACTGCACCTTGTGTGGATGAGTGTTCACGCGTGGGTATACGTTTCATTAGGTTCCTGTAGTGTAGAACATGTGTTGGGAGATTCGATAAGTTAGAATCATAATATAAGACCAGGAAAAATGAGGCTAGTGGTCAGCTTTTGCATGGAGTGTGGTAGGTGGGAGTGTGGTAGGCGGGAGTGAGGTAGGCGGGAGTGAGGCGTGCGTGTGTGGTGGGCGTGTGTGTGTGTGTGGTGGGCGCGTGTGTGGCTCTGTGGTGATTACCGTGGGATTGGTCACATGTTAGCCCAGTCATGAGTGATCGACTTTGGCATAAATCGATAAGATGAGGAAATCTATGTACTACTACGCTTTGAAAATGGGCTTCGAAACAAGTTTTTTTTTTTTCGAATACTCTTATTCAGCTAATATAAATGGGTGAAATAAAACAGTGTGCATTACCTAGGCAGCCGGCATTTTTATACACATTAAAAACCAGTCTATTGAATTTGCATTACACGTCACTAATTGATATCTAATTAAACCATGCATATCAAAATCATGGTACGAGATTCCGGTAAATCGTGTAGTTAAGTGTCAAACGCTCTCATGCTCTATAGATATTTTGCCTATAGCTAACACGAATCCACAGATTTAATTTCTGCATAAGTTACTTTATCCAGACCAAATCCACCACAATATACTGTTTACATTACATTCTGTAAAGTGTATTCATAGTTGAAGAAGTTAAAGGTGTTTAGAAATGTCCAGATTTGTGAAAATGGTGATTAACATGATGGAATTAGCAAGAGAATGCGGATGAGGAGTCTGACACACAAGTTTCGTACAGGAACGAACCTTTCAGGTCAAGTTGTGTGGCCAAAAGGTTTAAAGTTGCATGACAGAGGAAAGGCTTGCACGCTGTTAGTGTGTAGCATTTACGTAGTCTGTACATAGCATGTTCTTGCCCTCCTTTCCGCTATATCTTTCTCGGTTACCAGTTGGCAAAGGCCACGGAGGTCCGAAACTGTATTGGAGTAGTGATAAACAGGTATACAAGAAATGGGTCTTTATATATTAACATGTTTGCGACAGTCCCTTTGTGTGTATAAAAAAAACCATCCCTAGAACAGAAAGGTTCGATGTGCTGATGTTTGTATAGACGCTGAGGCTATGGATATCATAATACAGGTATTGCTCTTTGATAACTTGCGGTCGAATACCCTTCGTCTTGGGTAAGTGCGGGTCATTATTTTCAGTCGTGCTCACAGTAGGCCAGTAATGTTCATAAACCACTGCTTTCGACAAGGCCCATTTTCCATATTTGGGGCGTCATTAAACATAAATGCAGATACGAGAATTTAATTTTTTTTTTCTGCTCCCTTTTATTGATATCCTTCGATACATTTGGAAGAATGATGGATAACAGGATCGTTAGTCGGTAACAAATGGGATTTAGTTTGTCATAATGTTGGTGATATCGACACACGCGCGCACACTTATGAGGGACCTTTAGCGCCCTCTGTATGAAACGCAAACGTTCGTTTCTTCGTACCTGTTGTAAGATCCGGACTGAGGAGAACCAGTGAAGTCGTCTGCTCGCTGGCGTACCACAGGTGTTGCTGGATCACCTCTAGTATTTCCTATCCCTGGGGATAGGGGAGAAAGAATACTTCCCACGTATTTCCTGCGTGTCGTAGAAGGCGACTAAAAGGGAAGGGAGCGGGGGGCTGGAAATCCTCCCCTCTATTTTTTTTTTTTTTTCCAAAAAGGAACCGAGAAGGGGGCCAGGTGAGGATATTCCCTCAAAGGCCCATTCCTCTGTTCTGAACCCTACCTCGCTAACGCGGGAAATGGCGAATAGTATGAAAGAAAAAGAAAAGATTTGCTGAAAAGCACTGATTTCTATCAAGAAGTTACCGACAGGATAATCTGGTAACTTTAGAAGCCCAGAATCTTTTTAATACAGACGAAAATACACAAGTCTATCTCTTCAATACTTCTGTGCGAGAACTCCCTCAACATACCATTTCTTAAATATCTCTTTAGAAAGCCTCTGCTTGATTTTCTCCCGTTCGAGTTGAACGTGGAGCGAGAACACTAGAAACCTGAGTTTTCCCTCAGGTTTCGCCTTCTCTTTTCTCGAACTCAACACTGGAAGACGATTAATCTTTTTTTTTTTTGCTCTCCAACGCCTGCAGGACATGTCCGTCTCCTTGAACGACAAGGGAACATGTGACTTAAGATGAAACCGCCTGGGCGCGCCCACTCCCAGAGCCAGACCTCTTGCAAGATTTAAGGACTCGCGACTGACTGATGGCTAATTCAGACGCGTCCTCTCCAAGGATTTCAAGTAGCAGCCGCTGAGGTGAAGTCTGCAGCATTTCGACCGCTGGTGTAACGCGTGCCCCATGAAGACTGCAGTGTTGGGCGTCTCGATGCCTTAGTCACATACCAGCTTCACAAGGCTGTGTTCCGACACTTTGAATCCCACTGAATCTTGCTCATCCATCGCGCATTTGTTACGAGAAGAGAGGTTTACACTCGTATTGCTCCCCCCCGGTCTCGTAACCTTGTATATATGGCGCAATTATAAGATATTCAGAGGTCATTGACGGCCTATATTAATGTGGCAGAGGACCTAGATTACTTGGATTGGCTTCGTTCTCCGAGGCTATACTCCCTGAAGATCACACAGGAGAGATGCATCATCTGTACCTGGAAGAACCTGGAAGGTTTGGTTTCCATCATATACTCGTAAACATGTTACTGGCACGACACTCATGGATGACTGTGTACAATACCACCTCTGAAATTCGTGTCATATGGACAAGAGAGAACACCTTAAACCCGCCCGCCGGGGCCCAAGAGTCTTCACCACCTTGCCATGTACCATCATCAGAAACATGGTGCACGGTAGACAAGTTCAAGAGTGCACTGGACCTACAAAGTGGACCACACCAGCCATGGTTGTGTGGGCCTCAGTGAGGGATGCCTGCCGCTTCCAACACCTGGGTCCACCAAACACACACCTACACATACTGGATAGAGGATAATGATTTCTCTTGAGCGCTAAGGAATCGAACCCCGGTCCTCGCGCGTGGCAGGCCTGTATGTTACCACTGGACCACGACCTGGGAAGAGAGGTAAAGCCATTGGCCACACGGGTCATACGCTACAGCTCTTAACCTCTCGCCATACCCGGTGGACGTGGCCAACGTTCTTGGCGCTGCGGGAGTGCCAGCTAAGGCAATTGTAGGCGGACAGGAGAGTGCGAAGGAATATTTTGCTAGATTCTTCCCATTATACATGGCACATTCGTAAGGTGACCCAGATGAGACGTCATTTCTCAACCATCTATCAAGCTATTCAGGCAAATGGTAGATGCATGAAAGCTAGACCGAGGTCAACGACCCATTAAGATAACCATTACTGAAAATATAATTGTCACTTGTTAAAACTGGTATTATCATCAATAAGATGTTAGTTCTATCAATTTTGTTATGGCTTTACATCACCTGCTGCGGTGCGCGTACTCTTCAGCATCTATGGATGGGAAAGAACTCTATTATAGTCTTGTCTATAATCATCTCATCCTGTATTATCTCTATTAAGATCGTGTGGTAATTTGATAATCAAATGTAATTCCTTGATTATTTTGAAATAATGTGTTATACACACAAGAATTGTAGTAAAGAACTTATATTTAATCAGTTATTATACTTATGAGAATAGAAAGGAAAGGACATTGTATATTGTAGGTTTTATACACGTATGAGAATAGAATGTAAAGGGCATGTTATGTTTGTTCTAGTTTTTACCCACACAAGAGAATAGAAAGTAAAGGACATGCTATATCTATTCTAGTTTTTATACACACATAAGAGAGTAGAAAGTAAAGGACATGTTCTGTTTATCTGTATTCTAGTTTCCAAGACGATGAAGGAGCTGAGCCTACAGTGGAAGCAGGAGAGCCCCGTGAAGATGTACAAGGACCTGAGGATGCCACAGTTTGAGATTAATGACATCGTTGCCACCACCTGCCAGGAGAGCTTCCAGATTGGTGAGTAGTCTCTGGTGGTGGTAAAGACAAGGAGGTTGGTCTTACGAGTTTGGTAATAGTGTCAGACTTGGCATCGAGGTAGACCAACATTGTATGCAGGGGGGAAACAATAGCTTTGACGTCAATATGTTCTCTGATTCGCTGAACATATAACATAACGAAGGGTCTGAACATATAATAACTAAGGGTCTTGTGTTATCGAGGTATATACTAGTCCTTGGAATAGTTATTCAGTTATTCCCAGAATATTAGCGGTAATATAGTGCCATAAGGGGAATAAAGTCTTGACTACGGTGTAGTTCCTTGGGTGACGAGTCTTACGGTGGTACAGTAACATAGAAAATGGCAATATGGTTAATGGTGCTATATTAGTACATAGAAATGACCCAGTGATAGTTAACGGTGGTATAGCACCATAATAAAAGACCTTGTATAGAGTAACACTATTGTAGCGTCATAAGACAACGTCGTGTTATAGTGGTGGTGTCGTATGGAAATGATGATGCGAGTCTGAGGTATATGTAATGTCATAACGCAAGGGTCAGTGGAGAGTGAGGGTGTTGTTATGAAAGTCCTGATACAAGTTCTTCTTGTGATCATTGCATTGGTCTGATGTTCCTGTGGCGTGCAAGAACAGGTAACTTTCCAGGTGGAGTGAATCTTCGTCTTTGGAAAGGGTCATGATAATGTTATACGGCAGACTGGAGAGAGTCATTTGTAAAAGGATTTTTGACTTAAATATATTCAACCACAAAAGCGGTTGATTCATTCTTTTTTTGGTCTTCGTCTTTATATTTTTTGATTTCGTGCAGTTTTGAATGCCAGGAGGATTGAGAGAAGCGTTGATAGACATAGATAGGATAGTTCCAAACCTTCGAAGCGTAGGGAAAGAAATAGATGTCACAACGACCCGCCGTTGGCTTGACAGCGGCCACACACTAATCATGCGAACTCACGAGTGTCACATGGTTTAGACAATGGGTGGATTACGCAGACCCTTGGTAGCAGCAGACACCGAAGTAGTTTCTACAGGAAAGGGGAAAGCTTGCTTGCAGCTACGTGTCTCACGATGTAAATATGGGTAAAAGCACAGATTACATAATGAAACCGATGCAAGAATATACGAAACGATGGTCTGTGTTGGGGTGTTTGAGAACCTCGTCTGAGGAAATGGAAGGATGGAGAGAAAAAAGTGATCTGTGCCTAAACATGCAGGAGGATGAGAGGCGTGCACAGCTATACAATGCATTGAGATGTGGTATACAGGGGTCGACGCGCTGTCGGTGAACTGAGCCAGGTCATGTTAAACGTCCTGGGTAAACCATGGAAAGGTCTGTGGGACAGAGATGTGGATAAGGAACTGTGGTTTCGGCGCATTAGTGACATCTAGAGAACGGATGAGCAAATGAAGCCTTCTATTCCTACCGCTACCTCGCTTACGTAGGAAACTGCGATCAGTTCTATAACATAATAAAGTAATGAAAAAAGGATAGTTTTGTTTACCCTACGAATATTATATAGTCGTTCACTATATGACCACTACCCACATCAATGGCTAGGGCATGTCTCATACAGGCTACGTTTATAACACACTTCATCACCTCTTCGCATGGACGACCTCCACTATGATGTAAGACGCGCACACGACCTCCGCTCGTCTGCTCTGCCGTTTACATATTGCATAACTTTTCACCCTCCCCAGGAACCTGTGGGCTCACTCAGCTTACGCTAAAAATTTCAGTCATCTTAGGTATTTATAGAGACAGATATGCATCTGTGGTAATATATTCTCTCGTCCTTTAGATTCAGGATTTCATAGTGTGTGTGTGGTGGGGGGAAAGTCTCCATCACACGCATGGTTGGTGCGGGAGCTGGTCTGGTGTGGTACTTTTAAGAATTCTGGGTTTGATAATAGTGTATAGATTTTTTGATGTTAGCAGAGACGGCACGGGTAGCTGGTGCCGTAATCAAGGCCATCCCATTAACGCTATATATATATATACATATGTTTATACCCTAGCCTGAGCTAGGTACCCATTTTATCTACCAACCCCTTAAGGGTGGATGAACAGCTGGGTTGACTGTGGACCGACTGCCGTACAACCAGGATTCGAACCTATACCAGGCTCGACCCTGTATAGGCGGGATGCCCTTCAGTGCTTTATGGTCAGGAACGCTAACCGCTCTACACATTTTTGCTAAACTTCAGCTAAAGACTGACACTAGACATGAGAGAGAAGTATAATGATAGTCTACAGAATCGAGGGTTAAATAGATTTGTTAACAATGGTTGTGATTGGTCTCTTCTTGTTATGGTGTGTACGAGTTATAATATGGGTTTGAAACTTCTGCGATGCTGGACTGAAAGTTGACGGTGAGAGATCTCTGATACCAGGAGATTACGGTGGAGGGGATGGTGCTGTGGCATCATGCCACACTGACGAGATAAGTGTGTAGAATCTGTGTCAGCCACAGCGCCACATGATAGGGTAGTGTAGCCAGAACCAAAAAGGATTGTGTATGGCAATATATACGTACACGTCTGTGAGCTGTACAGACCTGCTTTCTTGGAATACTGATAAATACAAATAATTAAATACTAGCCATTTTGAGTTCGAATCCTGAAGTTGTAAATGCAAATAACCAATTTATTAAATACGAGCCATTTTGTGTTCGAATCCAGAAGGTGTATTGTGTAAAATTGCTTGTAAAAGTTGCACCGTCCAGTAGCGAGGATAATATATCTACTGACCTTAACAATATTGTCCTTAAACTGCGGAGGGTGGTACATATTTATTGCTTATATTTCGCTCATCCACAAATCATGGCCTGAACAAGTGACGTTGATGTGACCCGAGTTTATATATGTTGGGCAAGGTGAAGGTTTACGTTTTAGTCCCGTCGTTCACATTAGAGTTTATCCTTTGAGCAAATGGCGTATGTATATAGAGGTAGGTTCCTGGATATGTGTGGTCTAGAGATATATACACAGTCACTATTACTATCCCCTGAATTCTCTCTTGAAACCTCTACACGCATCCCACCCCTCTCCCCTTAGACAATTTATATCCGTACTCGACCCACGCCTTGTATCATTCTCTTATCTCCTTGCACTCTCATCTCTCCCTCATAACCAGTGCTTCTCATACCTCCCTCTGTTATTGCTACTCCCTGTTACTCCTCCCTTCATTTCCAATATCCACGAAAGTGCGTGTCCTCTTCAGACACGAGACGACATCAGTGTGCTGTTACAAGTGTTTAGTTTCGTTTAAAGACTCCAGAATTTACCTTGAGAGGGTCTTGTCGATCACGGGAACATAGCTGTGCGTATTGAAGTGTTAAAATAGATGCACAACTGACAAATTGATTATAGATAACTGGAGACATGGTGAAAATTGTGGCTCCTAGGCAAGACAATGGGAAACTTGACAGAAATGACTTGGTGGTAAAGTATGAGAAAAGAGCAGGTGTATGTTACGTATTTTTCTTGCATCACCGTGATAGATGTAGTTATTGGGATATTGATAAATACCTTGAGTAGTGTGGTAGTTAGAAATGAAAATGAGATACTGACAGCGAAGATATTGATTGTTCAACTAGTTTCTAATCCAGTCTGATTTTCGAGATGGTGAAAAATCAGACTTGAAATATTGTTTCGAAAACATCAACATCTTCGAAGATGAGGAACGCCAGAGCGAGATTCCATCGTAGAATAAAGAATTTCGTTCTTGTTTTGGAAAACTTCGTCCGGGATATTGAATAATTTATGAGGAATGTGGGTGGAAATTTGAGTATCATTTTGACGTGGAATCTGAGTTTGATGTGTTGAAGTGTGAGGCAGGGTGTTAAGTTGCTACTTAACTTGGTTTTGTGGTCGGTTATGATGCGGTATGGGTAGGAAAGTTCTAAAGTTGCTGCAAAGAACTGGATATCTCTCATATTGAAGCGAGATTGTACTGGAAGTATTTTTCTATCGCCGTGTTGGGTGTTTGTGGGGGTTCAGCAGCTGGCGATTGGTCTTGTGTAGTTGTAGTTTACACTATTGTGTTCGCTTTCGACAGGGTTTATAACGAAAAGGGTGAGGCGTAGTTTAGTGTGGAGCTGAAGAAGTGTATATAGAGGTTAAGGGATTCTTTTCCTTGTCATGAGCTGGTATTGGTAAGTGTTCTGAGAGCGTTGGGTTTGATTAAGGCCTTTGTGTTTGTGATGTGGGCAGTAAGTATTGCTATGCTGCTGGTATTATACGTAACATGACGTGATTTCACTGGGAGTGGTTGACCAGTGCTATAGAAATTGCAACATGGAATCTTCTAACCTGTGTGATGTGGGTGACGGGATATTTCTTGTAGCGATTCAATGTGTGTTGGGTGCGCCAGTGTTCTCATTGTGTGGTGTAATGTTTCACGTTTATTGCTTATGCTTATATGATTGAGATCCTCTTCATGTGAGAGGACTATCGCAATGTGGCCTGTGGGAGATATAAAGAAAGATCGTGTACAATGATATTGAAGGGTGGAGAAAGAACGGCTCCTTGGGGGAACTACAGTGTCTTAAGTGTTTGGGAGGTAAGGACATTGTGAATTATTCTGGCATTTACCTCCCTGACCACCCCATCCATGAAGTTAAACAGCCATGGTGACAACACACACACCCCAACCGTAGACAAACTTTCACGTGGCACCATTCACCCACCTCTTCCTACTCGCACACGAGCCTCGTTGTTTTGATAAAAACTTCTCATCGCTTCTGTAGCTTACCCCGCACATCATATATATATGTAGAAACTCCCACAAATCGTCTTTATTCACCCTATCTCATGCTTCTTCCAGGTTTATATATCCTACAAAGAAACCCCCTTTTCTCTGAATATATATATCGCATATTCTTAAACTGATCGTCACATCCTCTGCCTCTCCTGAAACCACATTTTTCCTATCCCATCTGATGATCTGTACATGCCACCATCCGCTCAGTCGTCGCTCTTATCTTGCATACCACGTATGATTTGAACACTGATTTGTCCTTTGGCATTGATGCCAAATCACTATTCCTCGAGCATCGGGCAGCTCGCTATTGCTCGAGCATCAGACACTATTCAGACGTGACAAATGAGGAGGCTCGCTTGGAATCTCGAGTGTCCACATCAGATGAAGAACTGAAAGCGGGAGAGATTGAGCAACACGTCGATGATATCAGCCACATAACACTCTAGTCTGGGGTATCGCAGAAATCATTTCGAACGCGGGATTCCAAAACGACTTCGGGTTATCGCCCGAGCGAGCATCGGAAGAGATGATTTAGCACTGGGTAACGAGAGGTTCCAACTCTATCACTGACGTGAATGGATCCTTTTGATGCCTCTATACAATACGTTCCTGGGCTCAAGAGGTACGAGAAATGCATTTCGAAGGAACGCATCGTAACGGCGAGATGGTTTCCCGGATGTGGTGGTTCGCCTTGCACCCTACTAGCAGCGTTTACTGTTTCGTCTGTAATCTTATCATTGGCGTCGGCAACATAACGACGATTGGGTGTACAGAGTGGCAGTTGTACCTCCTCCTTCCCTCGATCAGCTAATCTAAGGAATTCAATTCCTTTTTTTTCCTCTTCACGTAAGCTGCTTCCTACAAGACCAGTGTGTATAAACACTTGTGGAACTTCTAATTTCTTTTATAACTTCTTGCTTTCGCTCCAGATGGCCTTAATTGGGGCATATTACTTACCTTTACCATGTTGGTCACTTAAAATTAAAAGATCGCACTCGACGGGTATGAGCGACCAACAATGTATCTGTTTTAACAACCTGCCGGATGTGACCCCCTTTGGGCGAGTTCGGTAGGCGGGTAAGGCAATAGTCACACAGAACCGGAACCCAAAAGTACTGGTGTGGCCTCCACATACGCCTCCGTCGATCAGATAAGTTAGGATTCGCCAAACGATGAAAATTCTCTTTGGGCTGGACGTTGTTCTCATCAGAGTAAGACCCTCTTCTCCTTTCCCTAGCGCCTCGGAAGCTTCATACGATATAGGGCGAGTAGATTCGACACTTCCTTGTCAGTTTACAACGCGAGATGAGCTCATTGCGCTCCTGGGAAGGCACGACATAGACACTATATTCAATTGCGTGAAGAAAGCCAAGTACCTTAAAAGTTGCAGTAGATTGTACTCCAGATATAGACTTGGTAGACTAGTTAACATAAGTAGTGTTGCTTGGAAGATGTAAACACTAGCCTAGTATATCAACTTGGTGGACTAGTTAATAAGTTGCGTTGCTTGGAAGATATTAACACGAGCCTAGTTTCATTACGTGCTTCGATAATACGGGTCACGCTTGTCAAAATCTGGCGCTTGCCCTGCTCGAATTCCTTAATGCTTTCGTTACACATTGATAACTGTAGGGATTCGTGAGACGCATCCATCATGAGCTGTGATACAAAGGCACAAGAAATCGTCTTGCAGAGGAACTCGCTACTGACTGTATCTGCCTTCCTCCCAATAATCTTTCGCAATATACGTTGGCCGGATCAGGCTGGTGCCTTTGAGAGTGTCAAACGAGAGCTAGAATGAGGTCGTCAGGGTTCGAGACCTCGTCGTTAATGATGATATCCGAGAGAGAGGTGAAGGCTGGCTGCCTCCTCCTTCCTCACTGCTGTTGCTTTTCTGAAATATATATTTTACCAAAATGTGTGTTCAGTGCCATTGGCGCGCTCGAGGTTGCCGTGGAAGCGTTCGTGACTGATGGAATAGAACTGCTGCAGTGGCGACATTCAACACAATTTGCTCAAGCTTCGTGCTGGTGGAGGAGGAACCGCTACGTTCCCTCGCATCCACTTGACCTGCCTGGAGTCGTGAGGGAGGAAGGAGGGAGGGTGTGTATTCATGCCGAATTCATTTCGGTCACGAAAGTGTTGCATGGTGTGCTTGGTCATGCACTGCCACTCTTGAGTTTTCTTCTAAGAATCTTTGAAATTTTACATGACCAAATTCCCTCAACAGCAGCATGTAGCTGCTGCTTCTCCAAGTTAAAGCTGAAATAGAAGCATCTGATATTTATACCATGAGAATACTTTAATGTCGTCATTCTCGTTCTCGATGGTGTTTATTTCATTAGCTGTCAATGAAATCCTCTCCGTCTCCAGGTAGTGGAGTGGGAAACCTACCAAAGTGACCACATCTAAAACGATCAGTTAAGACGTATTTTGTTTTTTTTAATGAGGAATTCATAAATCTGTGCCCCTTTTCCAGTAATGTGATCTTTTTATTCAAGTATATATTAAGTTTGATAGATTAAGTTTGAAAATGGAGGTGTATTTATAGGAATTCTTTAACTAGACTCTTACTTCGTATGTTTTATTCTAGCCTTAAGGCATGAGGACTCCCGCCTTCAAAATACCCCAACGCGCACACGCACCAAGTGACCCTCCAAAAAAATCGGTACGCCACCCCTGCTGAAGCGATTAGGCGATACACTCCAAAATGAACCCAAACAAGTAATACAATGTTTACCAAAACCCAGTACACTCGCTCGCCTGTGACCTGACCTCGCTTAACCTGACCTACCAAGCTAGCTGCCTCTCACAGCAGCCCTTCCTGCAGTGGGTCAGGTAGGCCAAATGGTGATGCGGTCATCACTGCTAACCCTTGCCCCAACCAGGTAATCTGGCCAGGGACGCGAGGTCATGACGCTCTTTCCCTCCAAAGAGAGGGAGCGTTTGTGCAGCACTTGCCAGAGATATTGTCAGTTGAACACGACCGCTTCTAACAGAAAATGTAAAAATATCGGGCACCAGTACAATTTCTTTTTGATATTTTATTTTATTTTTCGCCACGACTGATAGCTACCACGAAGAAAGAAATTTGTGGGGAAGTGAACGCAGAATGAAAAGTTATCCATTTCTCTGACGACACACGCACATCTGATGTAAACTATTTACCACTATGCCTTGAGAATCGAACCCTGGACCGTTTGTGTGGTAGCCGGACAACCAAACCCTCAGACCACGATGAGCATAAAACTGCATCGAATTTTAAGCATTCGTTCCATCCTCAATTCCTGTATCACATCGAGAGCCACTGCAAATTCGCAGTAGTTTAGACGCTCTTCACTTGGGCTCAATCATTTTCTTCCATGTTCTTTCGTGTCCAGTATTCGCGGAAGCCCTATGGCTGACCGACAACTTTATCAGTGCATTCAAATATATTCAAAATAAGATTAATCTATTTAGCTATTTAGTAATATTTCTTATTTGTGTACATTTCTGTACGCTCGGCAAAACATGGATATAAATGTTTACATGCGCTTATCAGTGCATTCAAATATATTCAAAATAGGATTAATCTATTTCGCTATTTAGTAATATTTCTTATTTGTCTACCTTTCTGTACGCTCGGCAAAACATGGATATAAATGTTTACATGCGCTTATCAGTGCATTCAAATATATTCAAAATAGGATTAATCTATTTAGCTATTTAGTAATATTTCTTATTTGTGTACCTTTCTGTACGCTCGGCAAAACATGGATATAAATGTTTACACTCGCTAGACTCGTTTGGAAATTCGGAGGAAGACTTTAAATACTGACATTGGAATAAGGATCTCTGCTTTAATCAAAGCTCACTAAGCTTCCTGGAAACATGAAGCTATCCCACAGGTTCTGCTATATAACAGTGGGGGAAACTCCACTCTCCATATGCAGACCGTAGCTGCACACACACACACCAAGATCAATGTTGAAGTATTGAAAGTAAAAATTGGGGGCCATCGCACTTTTCAGAAAACTTTATTGCCCTACTCAATCATAGAAGGATTAAATGCGCAGTCGTTCCAGTGACGCAGTATATTGTTGGCATTGATGAAGACTTGAAATATATTTGGACATTTCTGGAACGGTTCACACTCACCCCCCACTAGTGAATTTATTTCTCTTGAATGTTTCGGCAAGCTTAAAGAATGTCTAAATTTGACTCCTCGTCTCTATGGAAACGCCTAGAAAAGGTGATGAAGACGGTTGAATAGTCTTAACTATTTTCCTACATAGTGTAAGATCCTGCCATACACAGTGTCTCCTTGTAAGCTTGAGACAAAAGCTTTAGAATCTGTAGTTTTGGAATTCGAGTCTCTTGGGTATTTGTGAAACGGGTTTCAAATCGACTTGGACCACTTAAAGTTGGTTGTAGGTAATTACCCTTCAAGTGTTATAAACTGCTTAATAAGGTCATTACTCTTAGCCCAAAATACAAGTGTACCTCTGATAACGAGTACGACTCTTTTATCCCAACGCCTTGTTCAGGAACAACATTATTTTCCAAATTTTTTGAACGACTTTTATCACCAGCGTTGCTCAGTACATTAGTTTTAAGACGTGGCAAGATTGCAAAATACGGTCAAGGGCCGAAAATAAGTGTTGGAAAGCTAGTTGGTGTACGACTCTTGGACTGAAAGCAATTTTCTTGAAGGTTTAAGAAATTCTTCTGTTCACCTAGATGTTCAACGCTACGTGAAGATTTGTTTGACTCTTAATCGCATAATCCTCTGCTTCTTAAGGCAGCGCTGTTATTCCTTGCTAAATTGTATTGTGAATCTGAGCATGACAAAGTCCTGCAGTTACGGTAGGAATATTTTACGAGCATTGCAAAAACCTGTATTGAAGTTGAGCATATTTCATGAGCTTTGCAGAACCCAGCAGTTACGTATATTTCATTAGCATAGCAAAACCCTGGAGTTAAGGTAGGACTATTTTGCAAGCACTGCAAAAACCTGTGTGTATTATATACACAAAATTCATTAAAAAACATTGGCTTTATGAACTCTGCTCAGCATCGGAATCAAGGATGGCTTCCTCTCTTTAAGAATGACGACCTATCCTTGACCTTGCTTGTTGCAATTGGGGTCAGGAGGAGCAAAAGAAGAAAAAAAAAGAAAAGAGCCACAGGAAGACTTTTTCAAGTTGGTCAGCAACGTCCGTCTTGTGACAGAGACTGTGAGTCTAGCATGTTTTCCTCAAGTCCGAAATAGGAGGAACAGGTCATTAGGTGAGTGGGAGTTTTAGTTCCAGCATCTTCGCCAGAGTTTCATTTTATTTTCTTTTTTTACCGTTGTCTTCCGTTGATGACTACAGAGTTGAATTCTGTTTCTGGGTCCAAACAGATAATAGAATATTAATTTGTTTTTTTTTAAACTTTAGGATCTTTAATCTTGCATTTTTTTTTCTTTTTTACAACTTTGTGGTCCTTGATTCCTTTAGTTTCTTATATTTTCCTTTGACTACACTTCTGCTTCTGGGTCCAAACCGATAGAATATTTGCTTATGTTTTTCAAACTAAAGGATTCTTATTCATTCTTCCTTTTCCGCAAATCTCTGGTCCTTTAGTTTATTAACTTTTCGGTGACGTCCCCATAACCGTCCTAACAATCAGTTCTATAACTCTCTGGAAGAATTATAACTGTTGTAATAACTTTATTTACTGAAGTTCTTGACGTAATGTTTACACGTAATAGGATATTCGATTTTGTCTGTTTCCTCTCGTAATATCTCAATTATTTTCGTCAGTAGAAAATTTTGAGATTAATAAAATAAAATTAGAGCAGGTATTAATGCTCAAATACTACGGAGTTGAATTATTTCTTTCATTATTCATTGTACTTAACCGACGTCTCCTGCGTTAGCGAGGTAGCGCAAGGAAACAGACGTGGAAATGGCCCATCCCATACACATGTATATACATAAACGCCCACTCACGCACATATATATAGTCTTGCATCTGCACGAGGTTACAACACTTGGGAAATGTTACATTGGGCTGGTATGGATCACTGGCACAGAAGCCTCGCCAGTCAACACAACGTTCCAGAGGAACCCATTCTTTCCCTGCTGCAGAAGGAGGCGCACGACCTTCACCTGCCAAACTCCCCGGAAAGTTTCCCCGAGGGACACACACACACAGAAAAGTTTCCTCGAGTTAGAGTTCCTGACCGTGAATCATTCACGGGCCGGCCGGCCATGGTCGAGCACATTGGTTCGAATCCTGGTTGTGGCAGTCGGTTCACAATCAACCCAGCTGTTCTACCACCACTAGGGTTTGGTCGATAAAATGGGTACCTGGCTAAGGCCTTGGAGAGAAGTGGAGGTCTGCAGTGTGTCGTAGATGAGGAACACCTGGGATGTGTGGACATTGTTGTTCGCTGATGACGTGCTTCTGGTGGCCAATTCAAGTGGCAATCTGCAAAAGCCTGTGGCTTCAGGAGCGTTGATGGATCAAAGAATGATAGGGTAAGAGAGAATTATGGTAATAAGGTTATGGTTGAGAGCTGAAGAAAATGGGCTAATATGGTTTAGACAGATTGGAGGTTACGAATGTGAAGAGGTTAACAAAAAGGTATGTCACAAATGATGATAGAGGACGAATTGGACACGGAAGGGTACAGTGAAACATGCTTTGGGGGATCAAGGCCTGAAGTTGCAGAAGGGTGTGAGGCGAGCACGGGATAGAGTAAATTTGAGCGAGTTGACATACAAGGGGAGACGTAAGGTCACTGGGTTAAAACAGGTCCTATGTATTCTAGATTGGACCAATATAATACTCTTGAATTTCAATATCGCAATATGGCTTTCATTTAAGGTCTGGATTAATAAGTAGTTACCAGGTAGTACATTTGTATTACAAGATAGGCAAGGAAGAGGCATTAAGTTAGTGTGAGCATCGTAATTTAGTGTGAACATCCTACAATGTAGATATCTTTTGGTAGTGTATTCTTATATATTTTGTTATATACCACGTTGTAATGAGTTCATCTGGTTAGTATATAGCTATACCGTCCCTTCGTTGCTGATATCTAGCATTTCTTGTCTCTTGTATATCATGTCATTATATTGCTCATTTTGAAAGGGTCGATATATCAGAAATGTTTACGTATATTTTAACTGAACATTTTTTTAGTAGATACACCAAATGCAATTGTTGATTTCGTCTTATTTGTCAGCTGAAGATCAAATAACAATGAAGAATGTTTGCTTTAAAGTTAATGAATGCTTTTACCATGCACAGCGTGTTAGGCAAACTTGTAGACAGAATGGGATATTGATGGGAAAGTAATGTATTTTGTTTTTGACCTTCCTTGAAAGTGCCGAACAAAGGTGTTTAAAAGTAAATTTTGAATTTCGGGTTTAGGATAAGTTCATCTCGTGCCTCTGACCACCAATGCTTTTACAGTAACATTAATAAAACATTGTATACATTAGACAAAGATGATTACAGGTAATCGACGATTATATATGTGACCCATGTTCACTTACCATCACTGTCTGAGAAAATGAAAAATATAGGTTTTGTATATATAGGAAAGGATCACAATTTTGCGCGTGATCAAGATATTCCTATGAGTCCACGGGGAAAATGAAACACGAAAAGTTCCCAAGTGCACTTTCGTGTAATAATCACATCATCAGGGGAGACACGAGAGAAATATAAGTCAGTTGATATACATCGAAGACACGAAGCTAGGACGCCATTTGGACAATCACATGTTTACCAAATGGTGTCCTATATATGAATATATGAAATTCTAATTTGCTTCCCAACTGCGGGGATTCGAACCTTGTACCATTTGCATGGTAGTTGGGTACGTTAACCACTTGACTATGCTGACAGTAATAGGGAAATGACTATTCGATCACTAGTAATGCGAGCCCAACGGGATATGACCGCCGGTCTCGACCCGGTTGCTCATGGACGCGAGATGAAGGGCAATACATTACCAGTCATCGAATAGTCATTTCCCAATTATAGGCCGCATCGGTGAGTGGTTAGTTTATCCACCTACCACGCAAATGGCACAGGGTTCGAATCCATGCTGTTGGAGGGAAGTTCTATGTGAGTTTGCCCCCTATGCCATATATATATATATATATATATATATATATATATATATATATATATATATATATGCGTATGTCTCGTCAGTTCCCAGATGTAAGGTTTATCAGTTCCCAGCTGCTTTTTGTAGTGCAGTCCATCTAGACTGATCTCTCCTTCAACTAATCCAGACTCAGTCGGTCTAGGATGTAGAGGTGCTGTTTACAGCACATTGACTCTTCCCCATCACAGTCGAACTCTGATGGTTAGCTTACTAGATATGTTGAAATGAGACATCCTAATTGTCCCATGGGATGGCTACGCTATTAATTTCGTCCAAAGTAGACAGGTCTGGCTGTGTTGTTTATCTCGGTTGGTTTCGAACCCAAGAACTCTGGTTTGCAATAGATATCTGCACGGTTCGGGTTTCTAAAGGTTGATAATGGTCCGTTCCTTCATTTGTAGATGTTTTGGTTCATATTTCTGATTCCCAGGACGATCAGTCGGTGATTCCACGCTTCTGTTGTAGTTTATATAATTTTCCCAGAACTCTCTTCAATGTCTTGTGAAGTGAACGGTAAACACGTATATTAACGCAAGTGGTGCGCGTTTGAGAGTCTAAAGAGAAGACCTGGTCTTAAAACGATGGAAGTGACTAAATGTCTATGGAATATTAAAGTATGAATCTGTGTGTGTGGTCTTCGCCTCCTGTTATGTCTAGCAGCTCTGGATATATCCCATTAGCATAGTTCTCTTAGATGTCTCTGGAAGACTTCCATCGCTACGGTGTCCTTGCGCAACGTCGTCACCTTTACGAACTAAGTTCAAGGTCAAAAAAAAAAAAAGAAAAGTAGAATTGGAAAGCTCCGTACCCTTGCTGACTGATGGTACACCAACTGTGTAACCTGTCAGAATCCTCGGGGCTAGGAGACATGTCCCTGTGTAGCGTTATGACGAGTTTTTACATATTGATGGCTCGTGTACTCGACAACATGGAGACGAACTGTGCCGGGGGCCACCTCTCTGAGCCACAGGCTATAGGAAGCCTCTGTTTTTTTTTTCCATTTTCCGAACCACTGGTCGCTGTTACCTCTACCATGTTGTCTACCGTCACAAGTCTACTTTCGGCTCTTCAAAATTCTACGTTTGTTGCGGCTATAAATCTTCAAATATGATTATATAATTGCAAACTTTATATATTTCCACGATATCAAGCATCAATTTCTCCTCTTGACTGTTATAAATACTTCAGTTTTTACGACATATGAGTTTCCAATGTAACCATTGACCATCAAATGCCTTATCTCCCACTCAAACTTCTTACCTGTTAACTCCAGCAATTCAACGCCACGGCATATGGGAAGGATTTTAATTGAGACTTCGTCAGGTTTTGTGTGTGGCCAGAGCACCGGAGAAGGACGTCAACTACTTCACATAGCCTTCCAGATGTACTTTTCCCTTCATTTAGGAATATTAGATAAAAAAAAAGTACTGGACGTCTGCGAGAACACGTCCATTAAACTCTGAGCAAAGGGCACCGTCTTAAGTTAGGCACTTCGATGTTTTGGAAACTTTAAATCATCCTGGAGGCAAAGACGAGCTCCCTCCTAATAATATGATTGTTTACACTGTTAACCAACTCCAGAGCGTCTGAGGAAGCCTAACCCACTTCAAAGACATGCCTAGAGATTGATGTTTGGGGAAGCCACAAGAGTGCAAAAGAAACTGGAATATATACTAATTAGATAACATTGTGGAGATCTCCTAAAAAAAGATAGTGGAATCTAGTAACTGAAGACTATTGTGGAACTTTAAGAATGAATTTGTAAATCAAGAACATTATGGAACTCTTAAAAACTGGAATCTTGAGTATTCAATGGAAATTTTGGAATTCTAATACTGGAATATCAAGACCTCGAGGAAAATTATGGAACTCTTCTAAAAAGAAATGGGATATGAAGCAAAGAAAATTGAGGACTTGTTCTTAAAAGCTGGAATGTCTGTTAAATAATTGACTTCTGAAAACTGGAATGTCGAGAAAATATTGGAACTCTTTTAAAAGAACTTATTGCTGGACGGCGGGACTTGAGTGTGATGTTAGGATTAGAACAAGGTGGATTGTCTCCACGAAACGTGTCATATGCATAGAAAAATCAAAAGTTTAAATGAAGTTGTATAAACTACTACTGAAGTACGATTTCACCTTATCACTGACAAGTGTGATCATGTATATGGCAGCTAGGTAACCTAACCTTTAGACTAAAACGAGCTTAAGACAGTATATCCTCTGTAGCCAATCATGATTCGCGATTCCCTTCCAGATGAAGATAATGCTGTTTACGCTCAAGACAAGGGATGCGTTTTTTTTTCTTTTTAAAGACTCGCAAGGCGTCGTGGTTACGTTGGGGTTAGGCTACGTGGCTGCCACACAGACGGACCGGGGTTCGAAAATAGGGATATGATGGTAAATAGTTGACGTTTGTACACTACATGGTTGATATGTCTTGTCTGTCTATATATGTGTGCACAAGTTCCTGACAGAAGCTGTAATTCACTCAGGTTCGTTATCATAATCTTTTCTCTACCCAGCTTTTTCTGCAAGAAAGATTGTAGACAAGTATATGAATCTGTTTATACTCGTATGAACCTGCTAGATTAATGGTTGTATCGAGGGTTTACGACTTTTTAAGTTCGTCTTAACTCCTGAAGGAGATCTGGCCGCTTGAATAGCTACGCTTGATGTTTTCTGGGATCAGTTTGTACTCCCAAGTCATAGCCATTTCTGCAATCTAGCGAGGCAGTCGTATTCTCGAAGGTTGGGGAAAAAAAAAAAGGGTCAAAGTTTACCTATTTTTGAATGTTGGAACACGGGATGGTCCATCTACCACGTCGGGCGAACGTAATTCCTTGATTTTCACACCTTTTTCTAGGCTCGTGTCGAGGTTTATCACTGGTTCACCCTCGCTGTGAGGAGTTAGGGTCCCCTCGGTCCCTCCTTCCCTCTCCTGGTAATCAGGGATTATGAAAGTTGGCAGCTTGTTTGCTAGCTTCAAAAAAATATATACGTCATGCAAATTTCCTCTGGAAATGCAGTGCAGGTGAAGGTAGGTTTGGTGTGGGTGGGTGCAGTACGCGCCGAACCCATTGTTGTCTCTAAGCTTGTTCTGTGTGGGTGAGTAGCGAAGTGTTAACGTTGTGTGCGTGGTGTAATCTCCTGCGTTAATGTCCTTTCGCAGTAATGACTCGTTGTACGTGCTGTTAGCTTTGTACTGCTGCTTCTGCCGCATAAGCTGTAATAACGGGCCAGTTTGGGAGTGGGGGAGGAGGGGGCGCTTCTTTAATTAGCTTGTGTGTTTGGCGAACGGCAGCTCCGAGAAGCTACTTCCAATGCGGTACCGCAGTCATTAATAACCTACGTGGATTACCCTCCCGTCGAGAGCCTAGGTCTGTGGTTCCTATGCATGGCTGAACATTCTCTCTCTCTCTCTCTCTCTCTCTCTCTCTCTCTCTCTCTCTCTCTCTCTGTCTCTCTACTGGACGAGATATCTTGAGTTAGAATATATACCTCCGTCGTCTGGAGCGAATTAAGTCTTTGTCTGAATTCCTCTTCTCATCTGTCTAGGAATGATACAAATGCGAGACTTTGCTCTAACCTAACGTAGGCCATGTGTCTCCTCCTGCGAAGGGCGACTGCCCTAATTATCTCGTCCTCCTCGACTTTGTATTTACATATATAACATCGACCTTCCTCCTCCCCTCCTGAGGGTAATTCATGGACAAACTTCCGTCATCAAGTGAAAGGATATTGAAAGACACTTGCTTTCCGAGGACATTAAGAAAACTCCTTTGGGCAAAGACTTTCCTTCCTCTTTTTTTTCTTTTACTCAAAACCGACACTTTCTCGACCCCCTCTGCATCTCGTTCTTAACTTTTTAAAGTTCGCGCGGAGGGTAATGGCCTAGAAGATGCATACTTATGTCACGGGGGAGGGCGGGGGAAAAAAAAGTCAACTTTCAAGGTTATGAGTCCCTCCTCAAACAACGAAGTGCGGGGGCTTGTGAGTCTTTATGAGCAGTGATTCGCAACTTGGTGCATCCTGGGGGCGCGGGGACGATGATAGGCTGGACGGGGAGTGATGCAGTTGGTAAGATTGCTGTGCAAAATAAGTGAGTGCACGAAGTCTCTTGGGTCTTCAAGGAAGACCTGCGTCAGGTATGAAAATTCAACTAATTTAGAAAAATTATTGAAAAAAAATGTTAATGATACTTAGAGTAATTGTAAAAATAATTATAATTGAAATATTAATAACAAGAATAATTGTAATTGATTTTTCTTGGCATAGAAGCATCAACACAAAAAATGGCCTCATTTGCTCGCATCTATATTAATTAGCTCTGGATCCATAACGTATTACCCACAGCCAAGCATTACTACAGTCTGTTTCATGGTTGACCTTGACAGCTTCATATACCCTGGTTGACACCATAAAAAGCCTAGAGCTCCCAGTATATACAGAGTCGATCAACTCTGTTGTATCCATTGCACGAGTTCCACACTCCTGAAGTTCAAGCCCCGATACCCTAAAGCCTCCATCACTCCATCCTTCCTTTTCCTTCTCGGCCTCTCTCTCTCTCTCCAGCTTGTTCCCTCTACTTTTGAAACTTGGATCCTCTTAGTTAGGCAGTTCCTCATTCATCCACTCCACATATCTATATTTTTTTTTTTTCTTTTGCATACTTTGATCGGCGAATGCGTCGCGGTCAGGAACGCTAATCGCTACGTTAACGAAGTCCATTAATCATCATTGTATAATGAGCCAATTGTATCCTTGATTTTCTTTTCCTTGCTTCTTGCGTATGCAAAGAATTCTCCAGGGTTCTTTGCTTTGGAATCTGAAGTTAGGTTCATGGCCAGCTTGAAACTCAAATTTATATTTGAACCAAGCTTGAAAATGTTTGAAATTGGCTTGAAGTTATTTGAACTATGCTTATTAAAGATATTTGAACATAAAGGTACTTGAACGTGGTTTGAAGATGGTCAAACTTAGGTTCAAGAAATTTAGACGTGAAGATTGATGCACTGAGGAGAAAATGACCAAAGTTAGGTTCAAAGCCGTCCTTGAACCTCTGATGACCTTTGACCTCAACCAGAGTGCCAAAGTCCGCGTTTTGAGGAGGGGAAAAAAAGAAGGGGGTGCCCAATTAAGTGACCGAAACAAGATTGTGGTCGGTGAACGTCAAAGGGGGCAAAAATTCTAGATTCAGAGCGCGAGAATTGAGAGGTGTAGAAAAAAAAGTCGACTATGTTTTGGAAAAGTGGTCGTGGCTGTAGGGAACTCGAGTTGGGTGTTTGTGTATATATTCCAGGTCGTGAAGGAGACAAAAGAGAAAAAGATTTGGGCTCCACCAGAATCAATACGGCTGAAACCTAACAAATCCTTGTGGTGTATGTTGAAATCTCTTGCATATAGGATTTCGGCACGTGCCTTCGAAGAGAGCAATACCTCGCCAGGAAACCAAATACTTGGTTGCACATACTTGGTAGAAATGGCAGGGTGGGTGGGGAAGGTTAGAGTGGATACGAAACATATGAGTAAAGTTATAGATGAAGAAAAAAATGTATTTGTGCCAGGTGGCAACGAAGTTGGGAGACCCCGAGATCCACGAGGCGAGCCATGGCATATATATTTTTTTTCCTTTTATCACATCTTGTGCAAACGTCATCCCAGAAGCGAAAACCCTGGTAAGAATTAAAGTTAGAGATCCAATATTGCAGAGGAGGAGGAGGAGGAGGAGGGGTAACATTTTTGGACAGCCTAGTTTCAGAAAGGAGATGAAGAAGGTAAGGGGGGGACTGGAAGTGGACAGACTGTGTTCTACGGAGGGGAAGTGTGTGTGTGTGTTCGATCTGAGACCACAAGTGGAGGAGGAACGAGGTGGCGGAGGAGGAGACCTGGGAGACGTGTACGGAGAAGAGGAACTGCTTTTTAGCTGCTTTTTAGTGGCGATGCTGCTATGCCACTTCGGCATCGATGGAAATAGTTGTGTTGTCAGCATTTTTTGAAGAAAAAAAGTAGTAACTGGAGTAAAGGTTATGTAAGGTGTAGTTATGTTCTTTGCTATAGACCGAGATGATGTGACCCCAGTTTATTACTAGGTTCCTCGCTAAAAGTAGCCAAGATGTGAGAAAATGCGTATTTATCGCTAAACACCGAAATCGTTTGCTGAATGATATAGAATGTCGCGAACAAATTCTTTTGGATTGTGTCCTAAATTTGGCAACATATTGCTCTGAAGTAGTATTTATTAATTTATTGGCGGCAATAAACTTTGCCAAGGTAAAATGGCAGCTTTTCATAAGATCCCAGAAGTAAAAACAAAAATAAAAAGCCAAAATTTGGCACCAACTGGTACCTGTATGCGTGTGTGTTGGGGGGATGATGGTTACACAAAGGATGTCAAGTATAAAAGGGGAACACAATAACCTAACAGTGGCAGTCAAAAACTGAAACACCAAAGAATATTCTACTTGTAACGAAACAAAACTGGCCAAGAATACCACGGCTTCCCTACCCGTATACCCCAGACAGCAGCTGGAACTGGAGAATAGTAATAGGAATGATATTAGACTCTCGTAAATTCCTAGCATGTGGTCTGCAGTGGCCACACGATCTCTAGGGCAGCCCACGCCACCAGACACTGACAAAGACTTGGCATCGATCCGTCTCGTTGTTCCTTCTCTTCCTCCTACTGGCCGATTACACTCTTGTCTGGCTTCAGCTAACCTGCTGGAGGGCGTATTGGTCTCCTTTCCTGCGTAAGACGAGCGTATGTCTTCCCAAAGCGCCATCTATTACGTACAGAGTGGCATTTGATGTACTGTAAATCTAGTGGATGTAGCCTAGTGCATTTCCATCTGTACGAGGATAGCGCGTAACGAGTACCACCAATAAGGATTGAAGATAATTTGGTCTCATAAAGACTTCTGTATGCACACAAGGTACAGGGATGATTATATATATATATATATATATATATATATATATATATATATATATATATATATATATTATGAATGCCAAGGGCAGGACAAGATCAGAATAGATAATGAAAAATAAGGACTTCTTCATAACTAGTGTTACTGATAGACACGGGATAGTAACTGGACGCCTAGGGAAGTGCTGGACCAGATCGGGATAATGAAAAATATTTCGGTGTAACTTTGGAAATAATGGTAGTATTCATAGTCAAAATGATGAATGTAATGTTGAATTGCCTTAATTTGTTAATTTCTGGGTGAGAGTCTGGTATAAGATGGTTAATAAGAACTGAAGAATGAGAAACGTACAGATTATTTACTTATTGTGACTGGGATTAGATACTAGGTGAAGGTATGTTGCTAAAGGTCTTGGAACTGGATCGACTGACGTGACAAGGAAATAAATGGTTCCAAGTCAAGGTATCGTGTGCACTTATTTTCCTGTTTTTTCCTCCGCCTTCGATCGCAAAACTTTCCGGTGTTTAGTGAGAAGGTGTGGCATAGGAACGTAATAGGCAGGACTTTCAAAGCCAAGCTAGCTTTAAGAGGTATGAATTTCTCTGTGAAAAAAAGCGACGCGTTTGTGGTAAAAAGTCTAACTTCCATTAAGAATCCCTCGACTCGTGAACTTCATTGCAAAGAAAATGTTGAACTTCGATGCTAGGTTAATACCTCAACATGGAAGTCGTAATGAAGTTTAAAGATGGATTTCAAATGTTTCCAGGATTTCTTTATCACACAATTAAAAAAAGCCTCAAGTTGGTATTTTTTAGAAATAAAAGTCCAATTAATATAGTTATCAAGTCATTAATGATATTCGTTAATTGCTTCCATTCCTTAAACCATTTGAATCACGACTCTTGATCAAATGTACGCAAAACCAAAGAACTTTTCTTCCTCCCTCCTCCTCACGTTCGTCTGCGCTTCAGGAAGACACGAAGGAGTTGGTCCATTTCTTATTAGCCTGGAGAAGAGAAAGTTGCTCCTCCCCCCCCGCCACTGATGCCATTAGCCAGTACGTCTCGCACTTGGGGTATGATACAGACCCTCTGGTGAGGATTTACCCGAAGAAATATATCTATAAGCAAATTTTCTTAAAGGAATATATATATAATTTATATATATATATATATATATATATATATATATATATATATAAAGGGAAAATTATTGTAGGACATTTGATTCTCGCATTATCTGATGCAGCAAAACGTGTGGTGAGGAAAATTGGAAAAACCAACAGAGAACTCGTGTGTCAAATATGCACTGGTCTTCAGCAAACAGTGTATATGATGAAATATTCTGCCTACACACCCACAATATATATATATAAATTTTTTTTTTTTTTTTTTTTTTTTATACTTTGTCGCTGTCTCCCGCGTTTGCGAGGTAGCGCAAGGAAACAGACGAAAGAAATGGCCCAACCCCCCCCCCATACACATGTACATACACACGTCCACACACGCAAATATACATACCTACACAGCTTTCCATGGTTTACCCCAGACGCTTCACATGCCTTGATTCAATCCATTGACAGCACGTCAACCCCTGTATACCACATGACTCCAATTCACTCTATTCCTTGCCCTCCTTTCACCCTCCTGCATGTTCAGGCCCCGATCACACAAAATCTTTTTCACTCCATCTTTCCACCTCCAATTTGGTCTCCCTCTTCTCCTCGTTCCCTCCACCTCCGACACATATATCCTCTTGGTCAATCTCTCCTCACTCATTCTCTCCATGTGCCCAAACCATTTCAAAACACCCTCTTCTGCTCTCTCAACCACGCTCTTTTTATTTCCACACATCTCTCTTACCCTTACGTTACTTACTCGATCAAACCACCTCACACCACACATTGTCCTCAAACATCTCATTTCCAGCACATCCATCCTCCTGCGCACATCTCTATCCATAGCCCACGCCTCGCAACCATACAACATTGTTGGAACCACTATTCCCTCAAACATACCCATTTTTGCTTTCCGAGATAATGTTCTCGACTTCCACACATTTTTCAAGGCTCCCAAAATTTTCGCCCCCTCCCCCACCCTATGATCCACTTCCGCTTCCATGGTTCCATCCGCTGCCAGATCCACTCCCAGATATCTAAAACACTTCACTTCCTCCAGTTTTTCTCCATTCAAACTCACCTCCCAATTGACTTGACCCTCACCCCTACTGTACCTAATAACCTTGCTCTTATTCACATTTACTCTCGACTTTCTTCTTCCACACACTTTACCAAACTCAGTCACCAGCTTCTGCAGTTTCTCACATGAATCAGCCACCAGCGCTGTATCATCAGCGAACAACAACTGACTCACTTCCCAAGCTCTCTCATCCCCAACAGACTTCATACTTGCCCCTCTTTCCAGGACTCTTGCATTCACCTCCCTAACAACCCCATCCATAAACAAATTAAACAACTATGGAGACATCACACACCCCTGCCGCAAACCTACATTCACTGAGAACCAATCACTTTCCTCTCTTCCTACACGTACACATGCCTTACATCCTCGATAAAAACTTTTCACTGCTTCTAACAACTTGCCTCCAACACCATATATTCTTAATATATATATATAAATATATATATATATATATATATATATATATATATATATATATATATATATATATAATTCCAAAGACGGGGACAATATAGTACACTGGATCTTTGCATTACAGTAATTATGACTTTGATATTCTGTCTCCCTGTATCCTCCTATGCTTTCATACCTGCTGAGCATCACGGCCAAGCTGTTCTCTCGTAAGCTGTTCTTCATGACAAAATGAGAACTTCGGTGACCACTGCTGACAAAGCTTCTGTTCTTGCCTAAAATAGTCTCCAGTAAAACTTCTGTAATCTAACTTCCGCCTTCTGTCTCTCTGCCCGATCAATCTATAGCCGACTCTGCAAACTGATAAAGCCACAAGCTTTTGTTATCTTCATCACCATTAATTGTAGACTTGAAAGATCTCTCGTCTAGTTTGATTTTCCTCCCAGCCTCTTCCAACTGGGGTCCAATCCTTATTCTATTTTCCTCATGCATCGTCTTACGAACGTGTGTTGGAAATGGACAAAGGAGAATGTTCAAGATAGCATAACCTCTCTCGACTTCGAATGGAATTTGATTTGATCCGCGTTCAACCTGCTTCACCTTTGTCTCTGTCTGTCTGTCTGTCTCTCTCTCTCTCTCACATCAAGGCCAGGCCTTAATTGAAAAATTGGAGAGGATTATCAAAGGAGGAAAGATGAGACTAGGGAAAGTATTCACAGAGTTTTGGAGGAAGTGGAACCCACCTTCCCACCCTCCCTCTCTCCTCTCCCAAGTCTCTTTTCAGAATGCGTCAGGTCATAGTTATTGTGGAAGACATGAGAGGTTACGGAGTTGGTGTCGAAAATCCAATTTTTTCCTTTTAGGCGGACGACCAAACCTGGTTGGTATGTTTGTGAAAAAAAAATGAATTTTTTTTTGATATGTTTTTTGGCACAGGTTGGTTACTATTCCTCCTCCAACACACACACACACACACACATATCTTCAATATGACCCCAGGGTCTGAATGAGAGGCGATGACTTAACAGAATTTGACGTTTGAAGTCTATTTCAAATCCATTGAAACACCAGTTAGAGGTGTTGAACCCCCTTTTCCAGTGTTATGAATGGATTAAGACTGTCATCTGCCTGGGTTCAGTTAGGCCGTCAATGTCAACTTCTATCCATCAATCGTGGCCCATAACTTTCAGGAACATGTATGTATTTTGTCCAAAAGTGTTAAACGAAAGTGGGGAAATATCTTAAGTGTCTAAGCATATAATTTTCGAGGTTACTGTCGTAAAAACTCAGCAGAAATATAGGGATAACAATGTTAATGGTGGTGTTCGCATTATTCTCGCATGGCAATAAAATGAATGTTTTTTTATCGTGTTCATTACTGAATATTAATGTTAATATTCTAGTAGTATGCAAGTAATGTGCTCGTGTAGTGTAAATTATCGGTATGTGATTGTCCATGTTATCTATGTACACTATAACAGTGATACATTTTGTTTTTACGTTGGAGGTTCCAGTCCTGGACCAAAGTCCACATCAAGGCCCGGCCTTAGTTGAAATATAGAAAGGATTATGAAAGGGGGGAAAGAAGAGACAAGGGAAAACACATAAGAATTATGGAGGAAGTGAAAAACATGTATTGTGAAATGTGCCAGTTCATAGTTGGTAGGAAAGACATGAGAGGGTAGAGAATTCCAAAGCTTCGAGGTGTAAGGAAAGAAGCAGTTATCAAAACGGCCCACCCTCGAGTTACCAATGGCAACACAATCACGTGACGTAGCAGCTTGCTTAGTACTGTGTGGTCTACCTAGCCTCTTGGAACTAATAACATGGCAGTTTCCAGTTAAATTCCTTTGTAGGGTTGAAACGATTGAAGAGCATTGCCTATACACACTGGCTTCCATTGAGACGACGTAGCAGTTTCCAGTTGTAAGTCCCTTCGTAGAGTTGAAACGATTGAAGAGCATTGCCTATACACACTGGCTTCCATTGAGACGACGTAGCAGTTTCCAGTTGTAAGTCCCTTCGTGGGGTTGAAACAGTTGAAGAGCATTGCCTATACACACTGGCTTCCATTGAGGCGAATCGTGTAACACATGCAAGCTGCTGTCTTGCATTCTGTTCCTCATCGTCACAACTGGAGGGCGACAGATAATGGCTGAAGTGGACGTCGTCAGCTGCCTCAATACAGCCCTCAGTCCGTCAGGCAGGTCTTGCCAGCCTCCATCATGGGTGTTGTTTACATGGAGTCACCACTCTGATAACCCTTGAACTTTCCGTTGCTGGGCATCGCTGGCCATAGGTTGTGTGTCTGTAGTTCATGGACGTCCCTCATAAAGAGGCTGTGTCGCATGACGTCCAGTATTTGTTGGTGAAACAATGCCAAAGTGTCTACAAAGCAAAACTCTTGTCTCCTTGACATCATACGTGCCATCATCTCCTCCTCCAGACGCCACTGGAAACTTTGGGAACACTTTCCATGCTGCCTTAGTGCCCTTCGACAAGCGCCCGAGCACGTCAAAGAGCAACGGCTTCCCAAAATACTGGTGATTGCCTCTCACCTTCCAACTTTCTAGGGACTTGAAAGCGTGTGTAACTTATCCTTTTGTGGGCTGTACCCACACGTGTCATAATCTGTGCCGGTATGTTTTCTAAGGACTCTAAGTATACTGATGAGGTGGGAGAGAGGCCTAGGGACATTAAATTATCGTACCCAAGGATCAAATTCCACGAGAAAGTCCTTCCTGGTATTAACCAAGACCTTTCTAAAGGCTCATGCGGCCCAAGTCTGCACTACGTCCAGTAGCAGGGAAGAGTATACACCTTTGTAACAAATGCGTTTTTTGACGAGAGTGCTACTCCGAGGAAATTGAGTATAGAGGTAATATTAAGCGCAGAGAAAAGTGATTATTAATCAAATTAAGAGGTTGTTAGCAGAAGAAAAATTTAATTTATTGAATACAAGAGATGGAGGTTGACCAATCAACGCTGAAAGATGTGGCACTAAAAATTAGGAAGTTGTTAAAACACTGGGACGAATATCAATTCCTGATGAGTTAATGACAAAAAAAATGTTGGAAAAAGAGGCAGAGCGGAGTACGAGCGTATTAGAGGCAATAGACGACACAAACGCAGTTTGTGTGACATCAGAAATCTGGCACATTGGTAAGATGGAACCCGAGGAGGGCGTTCAGTAATGGTTGCTTACGAGATCGTGTAGTCAGAAGATAAGTAGATAGGCCGAGAAATTTCGGAGGAAGTTAGAATTTATTGAAGCCCCTTCGTTAGACGTAATAGATATTGTAATAAGTTTGGAAATGTAAATGAGGACGCACACACAAAAAGAGAGATACGACGGGAATGAGAAGAGATTCAATCGTGCAAACTACACAGAACTCTATTTCCATAGCGACATAAACTGTGGAGTTTAGTAGGTAGGAACCAAGGCTTTGTAGTGGAAAGTTTTGTGTTATTTACCGTGAATGTGTAGACAAGTTGGTAGCTTTAGCCTCTGCTACAGACGAAGGTCATGGGAAGGGAGATTTGCCATCCGTTGTAGCGAAGATGTATAGGCGACACTTAGCGAGGGTAAAGTATAAGAGGAAGGAACGAGTATAGCAGCATAAGAAAAAAAAAAAAAAAAGGGAAGACCTGGAGAGTACTGATGAATATTATAAACAAGTTTAGAGAGAATCCAAAACTTTTAACCATTAGAAATATGTTGTCAGTTGAAGAAGAGGTAATCGGGCTAAAGAATTGAGAGAGAGAGAGAGAGAGAGAGAGAGAGTGTTGCAGTGGATGATGTAAGGATATACGAAGAACTGAATGACAAGTTCAATTTTTTTATTCACAGTGGAGGGCACTACGTAAAGCCCCAGCACCACTGAGGTGGAATGGGATGGAAATCTTCAAAAGTACTGAAATATATGTTAGACATAATTACTAACATAAAGGGTTCTTGGCCGATGCGAGACTTATTGTCCTAACAAATATTAATCCACATGTGCTGAAGATGCTACTGGAAAGGGTCAACATAATGGAAGAGACCTAACGTGATGCCTTTTTATATAAGAAAGGCAACCGTTAGGATGCGCCGAACCTCGGCCAAGTATCCCTGACGGAGTGTGATCCGTAAGTTTGGGGCAAAGTTAATTAGAAAGCAAATTGATGAGTTACTGTAGAAGAGAAACTACCTAAGTGAGTGAGCACTGTTTCTGTGAGGTGAGTTCATGTATGAGGAACTAGTTTTTCAACACCATGAAGGAGTAAGCGACGGGTTGGAGAAAAGGGGAAGGTTAGGTAGGGTGCTCCATACTGGCCCTATTCCGTCCCACACACCTTTCAAGGGCACGAGCATTAAGATGTCTCGCATTCGTGTGGTAATGTGGTGGCGAACCGACCTGTTGAATGAAACAGGCTTCAACCCAAGTACAAGTCCTCGATATCCAGCATCAATCATTCTTTCCTCCAGCTTTATTTAAGACGATGTTCTCGTCTTTTCAATGGAAGGTAGACCGCAACCTAATGGTACCTCCTGCAGCTTAAGTGCCTTGTTTCATACGTAATTTCTCGTGGTTAGCATACACTGTTGTGCAGACTGACATTTAAGTTCACCAGTTGCCTTAGATCAAGCAATTCAATCTAGAAAAGACTCTTGTTTTCGTTACACGTGAACACAAAACACTCAAGTTTGATTAGACGACCCGGATCATCTTTATCATTCACGACACGAAGCACACTGCATATACAGTTGCCACTCCGCACCGTGCAATAGTGTATGATACACACTGGTTCCACAGGCACCAGGTCCACGAGAAGATGGTCTCACACACACACTTGAAGATCGTTCGAAGTCCTGTAACAATGTCTGAACACTTTCCGTTCACGACTGATGTGGGAGATGTCTCCCAGGTGTTTGTTCTCATCATGCACTCTCTCCTCGGCCTCGAACTTGCCCCGTAACCTTGCAATTGTTAGTGATGGTGGCGCAAGTTGCAAGTCGAGTTCCCCCAGCGTCATTGCACCTCTATTACATTTTCAATTCCCCAGTAGCACTGAAGAATCCACTTGCGTTGCTCAAATGTTAAACGAGGTTCTGCCTTTTCGTTTTACAGTGTTCGTGCTGTTTGGTTAGGGGTGTAACTGTATTAGACGTCACTCGCATAAAGTTGACAAATGAATTTAAAATATCAACAATGTATTCATTTCTAAATGTAATGTAAACATCAGACGTGTGTATATAATTAAGGGTCACTCAGGTTACGAAAAGACTGTTTTAGCTGAGGCTTCGACAGTTGAGTAATCCTGTTCTCTAAAGCTCATTTCCTTACGATCTTACGCACACTCCCACAACTTTTGCTATAGCAATGGTTCTACCCTTTCCTTAGCTTTTGCCCTCGCACCAACCCCTGACTTTATTCCGAAAATATTTACATTCTTCCCTTTAATCCCTTAGATTTTTTTCACTGCTACGGGAAAAAGCTTCCATTCCTCAAACATACTATTTCTGCCCATTCTTCTCATCTTGGCTACATCCACACACATTGACACCCCGGCTGTTTCACATGAACTGGTTCAGTCCAGTGACAGCACGTCGAACTCTGTATACCACATCATTCCAGTTCACTCTATCCCGTGTACGCCTCTCACCCATACAGCATCGTTGGAACTACTGTACCTTCAAACGTACCTAGTCTTCTCCTTCCAGATAACGCCCTCTTATTTCTGCACATTGATCAGTGCACCCAGAACTTACGCCCCGTCTGTGACTCTCTGCTTCCATGGTTCCCCTCGCTGCCATGTCCATTCCTAAGTGTATAAAGCACTTCACTTCCTCCCATTTTTTTTTATCCATTCAAGCTCTTGCCCTAACTAACATGTTAAACTATATAGCCTTGCTTTTATTTGCTTCGACTCTCGACTTGCTCATTTCGCAGTCTTCCAAGCTCAGTTAATTTCTTTGACTTGAGATGACTCAAGTCTGACACCAGTGCTTTGTCATCAGCGAAGAAAAAGACGCTCTCCAGGCCCCTTCACCCCCTACAGACTGCATATTCGTCCCTCATCAACACTCATTTAACTCCCTCATCCCCCCTCCCCGCTGACATGCATTAAGAAATGAAACAGCCAAGGTGACATATTATACCTTTGCCGCAGACCACCTTCACAAGAAACCATTCGCTTTCCTCTTTTTGCTCGCGCGGATACTTTACACCCTCAATAAAAAAACTACCAGGGTGGAGCTACGTAGCTTAAAAGGTGTTAAAAGATGTGCGAGTTTGTGTGGAAAAATTCTTGGAGAAAGGGAATGATTTTTATGCGTCATATTTGGATCTGGCGAAAGCATATGATAGGGTTGACGGAGATGCCTTGTGGCAGGTTTTACGAATATAGGAGGAAAGCTAATTGAAGCAGAGAGGAGCTTTTATCGAGAATGTATGTCGTGTGTGCGAGGGAGGGAGGAGGGTCAGTGGCCCTAGGCGAAGAAGGGAGTGCATTAAGGATGCGTGATGTCAACTTAGCTGATTTATCTGTACGTAAGGAAGGAGGAAAGTGCTAGAGTCATGGAGGGAGGAGCGCGGCTTGGTATTCTAAGGTTGGGGGGGGGGGGGGGGGTGAGAGGTCGGTCGCTCCCAGTCTCTGGTGGCCGACTTGAGCGAGAAGTTGCACAAATTTATTCTCGAGTTTGGGGAGAGTGGATGAGAGGAGGTTTAGTGTCGATATAAATAAGAATGAAGTTTGAGACTTAGCAGAGGCCTAGAGAGGTCAATTTGAGTCTGGACGAAGAGAACATGGAAGAAGTTAAGTGCCTTGGATGGCTGTGAGTGGATATGGCAGCCAATGGAACTATAGGAGCTGGAGGAAGACGAGGGAACGTAGCGAAGACAAAGGTTCTTCGGAGGAGGAAATGTGTGCGAGTCAGCGAGGGTAAAAGTAGACAAGTTTGATGGTATAGTAATACCATCATCGTTGTGTGAACAATGCTTGTGAGCCCTAAATCCACGGGTAGAGATGGGATAGTATAGTGTTAAATGGTGGTCTGATGGAGTGGGATTTTAAACTGTGCTTGAGGGCGGTTGACTGATATTTGCTGGGTAGTCAAACGTGTGACTCAGGGTTTGTGTTTGCTTGGGTTGAGGGAACCTCTCCGTGCACTCTGTGTACCCCTTTGTACTCCGAGTTGCATAGGCGAGTAGTGCCAACAATTCGTTTGATCATAGTTAATTGCAATTACATCTGTTCTCCAGCCAATGAAGACTAATTGTCCCCAGCATAGCAATCCATCTCTAAACGACACTTTTTCTTTTTTCACTCTGTTCTTCTTTGGATATTTGCCATTCTTACGAATTTCTCCATTGCTTTAAGACGCATCTCATTTCCCATGACAAAGGAGGAGGAAGTTTTATTGCTTGGGGTGCGTCGAGTGACAGCTTCGAGGTTCAATCACTCAGCCTTTAGATCGAGTTGGCAACTTCGTTCCTTTCCTCTTTGACAAATCTAGCTTCATGCCGTCGCAAATTTCTTCTTTTCCTCGCTGCTACTGTACTCTTGAAGTCTTGTATTTTGTCTTATTCTCCAAGATGTTCTTTATGACCTGTCATTGTAGAATAATGATTCTAATAGTTATCTCGTGGCTGGTTAGTTTATATGTTCTCGTGTGCTTTCCAATTCGCCCTCTTTCGCCCCTGCTGGGGTCCTGACCTCGTTCAACAACCAGTGACCTGACATAGGGCAGTCTAGCTGTGACTCTCTTCCCTTTAACCTTGGAGTGTAGAACTCTCTATAAGCTATTCATCATACATATTGGGATTAATTATAAACATGGAGTAACTAGACACACTAGTTGGTGTATATAGTGTCGACAGTTGGATACAACCATCGCCGCCTGGCGATGGCTCATTGAAGGTGAAACGTCGAAGTAAAATGATAATCAATTTCGGTGAAATTATTTTAGAATAGTGATAAGAAACTTAGGGAACATAAGAAAGAAGATAAATGACTTTGAATATGCTGTCGTATTCAACACCACGTCCTTATATATATATATATATATATATATATATATATATATATATATAAGTTGAGTATTCCTGGTAAATTATATGGGAGGGTATTGATTGAGAGGGTGAAGGCATGTACAGAGCATCAGATTGGGGAAGAGCAGTGCGGTTTCAGAAGTGGTAGAGGATGTGTGGATCAGGTGTTTGCTTTGAAGAATGTATGTGAGAAATACTTAGAAAAGCAAATGGATTTGTATGTAGCATTTATGGATCTGGAGAAGGCATATGATAGAGTTGATAGAGATGCTCTGTGGAAGGTATTAAGAATATATGGTGTGGGAGGCAAGTTGTTAGAAGCAGTGAAAAGTTTTTATCGAGGATGTAAGGCATGTGTACGTGTAGGAAGAGAGGAAAGTGATTGGTTCTCAGTGAATGTAGGTTTGCGGCAGGGTGTGTGATGTCTCCATGGTTGTTTAATTTGTTTATGGATGGGGTTGTAAGGGAGGTAAATGCAAGAGTCCTGGAAAGAGGGGCAAGTATGAAGTCTGTTGGGGATGAGAGAGCTTGGGAAGTGAGTCAGTTGTTGTTCGCTGATGATACAGCGCTGGTGGCTGATTCATGTGAGAAACTGCAGAAGCTGGTGACTGAGTTTGGTAAAGTGTGTGGAAGAAGAAAGTTGAGAGTAAATGTGAATAAGAGCAAGGTTATTAGGTACAGTAGGGGTGAGGGTCAAGTCAATTGGGAGGTGAGTTTGAATGGTGAGAGGCTGGAGGAAGTGAAGTGTTTTAGATATCTGGGAGTGGATCTGTCAGCGGATGGAACCATGGAAGCGGAAGTGGATCATAGGGTGGGGGAGGGGGCGAAAATTTTGGGAGCCTTGAAAAATGTGTGGAAGTCGAGAACATTATCTCGGAAAGCAAAAATGGGTATGTTTGAGGGAATAGTGGTTCCAACAATGTTGTATGGTTGCGAGGCGTGGGCTATGGATAGAGATGTGCGCAGGAGGATGGATGTGCTGGAAATGAGATGTTTGAGGACAATGTGTGGTGTGAGGTGGTTTGATCGAGTAAGTAACGTAAGGGTGAGAGAGATGTGTGGAAATAAAAAGAGCGTGGTTGAGAGAGCAGAAGAGGGTGTTTTGAAATGGTTTGGGCACATGGAGAGAATGAGTGAGGAGAGATTGACCAAGAGGATATATGTGTCGGAGGTGGAGGGAACGAGGAGAAGAGGGAGACCAAATTGGAGGTGGAAAGATGGAGTGAAAAAGATTTTGTGTGATCGGGGCCTGAACATGCAGGAGGGTGAAAGGAGGGCAAGAAATAGAGTGAATTGGAGTCATGTGGTATACAGGGGTTGACGTGCTGTCAGTGGATTGAAGCAAGGCATGTGAAGCGTCTGGGGTAAACCATGGAAAGCTGTGTAGGTATGTATATTTGCGTGTGTGGACGTGTGTATGTACATGTGTATGGGGGGGGGGGGGGGGTTGGGCCATTTCTTTCGTCTGTTTCCTTGCGCTACCTCGCAAACGCGGGAGACAGCGACAAAGTATAAAAAAAAAAAAAATATATATATATATATATATATAATTATAGGTGTCACTGGGCTTCGTCTACATGTGATTACATCGCCAGTGAAAAGCCACCTTTGGCGAGGTTGTATCAACGTCATTGGACAGATCTTAATTAAGAAGGCAACTATGTTCCCTGCTCGAGGCAAGGGAAGGGAAATTGAGTTGAAGTATGTGGAGTGGAATCATTAGTAGGGGGAGTGAATAGGTTAAGGGGGTCCTAGAGAGGTCATTTTCGGAGAAAGGAGGAGTGGGTAGGTGGTAAGAAAGAACTTTTGAGTACGCTGCTGTATAGATTGAAAGTGGGGAGTCGTTGCCCCACAGACAACCATGAGGGAGTACCTGGGATGGAGACTGTCCTATAGACAGACAAGCGGGAAAGAGAGACTTGTCACATGCTCTTAAGTGCTTTAACTTCTTAGATTACATCCATAGATACACCTAAATCCTCAAGAGGAAGTGATTCGCATAAGTTGATGTAGGGGACAGTTGTGTAGGGGACAGTGTCAAATGCTTTGTTGATTATTGCTACTAGAACTGTGCGGGAGGGGGGGTTGTCATTCGTTGAATCCATCCAGCATGTATTGTGTGAGCTCAGTATGTGTTTTGTGGTTGTAGAATGTCTGTATGTGAAGTTATACTATGTCAGTGAGCATGGGATGTTTTCTTTGGTTTTGTTTTGGATTATATTTTTTTTTTTTTTGTCAAGTTTGGATACTGAGAGTGAGTGATATAGTGGTAGAAGGATGGGGGATGGATGGGTGGTTTAGAGGGGTTTCAGGATTGGTATCTGTGACAGATTTCCAGATGTTAGGGATTTTGTTGTGTTTGGAGTAATTGAAAACATCTAGAAGTGTTTGGATTGCAAATGGGCTGTAGTTCTTATAATTGATTTGATATGGTATCAGGGCATGGATAAGATGAGATGATTAAGGTTTTTATGGCATTGTTACACCAGTGGGGGATGAAGTGTGGGTAGGTAGTTCTTTCTGGATGGTATCAATTTAGGTGATTCTGGTTTCATCATTTTTTTTTTTGTGGGTGTGTTTGGGTTTGGTTTGTGGCTGATATTTTACATAGATTCTCATGAGTACGTTTGTGTGTTATTTGGAAGAAGGGATTTCATTAGAATAAGTCAGGAGTGCCTAGTTTTCATGGGGGGTCTGTGCCTCGTTTTCATGGGGGTCTGTGCCTCGTTTTCATAGGGGTCTGTGCCTCAGTTTCATGGGGTCTGTGCCTCGTTTTCATGGAGTCTGTGCCTCGTTTTCATAGGGTCTGTGCCTCGTTTTCATAGGGTCTGTGCCTCGTTTTCATAGGGTCTGTGCCTCGTTTTCATAGGGTCTGTGCCTCGAAAAAGAAAGTAATTGTTAGATAAAGCAATATACACCGTTAACTCAGTTTTCATGGGATCTGTGCCTTAATTTTCATAGGATCTGTTCCTTAATTTCCATACGATCTGTGCCTCAATTTCCATACGGTCTGTGCCTCAATTCCATACGGTCTGTGCCTCAAAAAAGAAATTCTTTGGATAAAGCGATATTCACCATTAACGACACTTGCTTGCTTTAATTTGGACTTCATTTAAAGCTCAGAATTATGCCAGGCCCAGACGTCTCCCACATATTAGGAGACGTGAGAGAGAAATGACCCCGGTGGGAGGCAAAGAAAATTTAATTAGATTGAATTAAGAAAGATGCAAAAGTTCCGGTTTGAAGAGAAGTGTTGTGATGGCCATCCCCTGTGCATATGTAATGATGGGAAAGAATAACACGAAGGGAAAGATGGAAGAACAAAGGAGAATGGAGGATAGTAGTACATACTGAAGAAGAACTGGAAGAAATAGTGGGAATTGGATTAACTCTCCTTGGTAAATACAAGGAAGAGAAAGAATAGGAGACGATAATAAAGATACTGTAGAAAATGATGAACAGGTTAAAGATGAGTAAATGGAGAACGTGAAGGGAAAATGATAATATTCAGAAGTAGAAAAAATGATAGGTTCTACGATAACAGGAAAAAAGTATAATCAAAACTAGAATGAAAAGATGAAGACGAGTGACGTAAGAAAATGTAATGAGCAAAAGAGATAGAGAAAGAAAGAGGAAAAGACGAAGAAGAAATTGGATACATATGTCAATAAATGAGTCATTAGAAGTGGGTTATGTTCATGCCGATGATAGAGAGGGATTGGATGACGTAAAAAGGGGAAACATCAATGGAACATGAATCAGACGATCGTAAACACAGGACTTGAGATAGATAAATGACAGGACAAGTGTGTGTCTGTGTGTGTGTGACTTCCCCGACCAAACAATACCCTTTTACCACGGATGGATCCGTGTGTGTGTGTGTGTGTGTGTGTGTTGACCATTTTCATATCTTGTGGGTTTGGATGAAAAGCCACATATTTACCTTCAACAAGACATGAATGTAAGTGAATTTTGGAAGCGTGGGGGCTTTTCGAAGGTGATTCATCCCGCGATATGACAAGATAAAATACGAACAGCGACGTGGCGTAGATGAAGTAAAATACGAATAGAAGGAAATATTAATGTGGATAGACCTCTTTTTAAATCGCAATCCAATATTCGATCTTTATGAAGACCTTTACGTTTACAATAGTTAACAAGCGTTTGGACCCTTGAACAGAGATAACATAGAATAATGTCTTCAGCGTCAAAAACCTTGTGCTAAAAAAACGAAAATGTTTTTGAAGTCATTTCACGGATCATCAAATCAGAGGTGTTTTACCAGAAGAATTTGACTCTCTCTCTGTCTGTGTTTGTCTGTCTGTCTCTCTTGTCTGAAGAGAAAAAACACAATTCTAGGTTTTGTCTTTCAACACAAGCTTGGGTCAAAGCAACACACTGATTATATACTCCTCCACAATATCTCCCATTCTGAATATGAATTAATTCCTCACCCGATAAACTTAACTGGACAGATACACTTTTCCTCCTCCTCCTCCTCCTCCTCTGTGATGGAGCAGCTTATGTCAACAGATGAAATGAACTCGTATTAGTTTTACCGATTTTTGGACGTCGAAAACTATGCCTCGTCCGTGCCTGGCACTCGCAAATTTAGAAAGTTGACACGAAAAATGGAATTTATTATATATTGATTGCGCTTCAGTAGGAGTTAAGGTAACTTGGTTTATGGAAACTTCACAATGCTCAACATGTTTCGTGGCATAAGTCCTCACCAGGTGTAAACACTTCATAAATAATAGACTCCGAAAACCGGGGATAATGTCATGAATTGAGGTTGTTTTAAGTGGTACAATGGGTAGGGAAGGGTTGTACTTCTTACCTAGAATCGCTACAATGAATGGAGAGAGCGGTACAGTAAGGTGCTACTGATAACTATTCAAGAAGTCCTTCAAATCCCCGGCTGAGACACCCGAGGACGGATATAGCCATAAGAAGTGTTGCAGACTTGACTTGCATGGGGGTAGGTCTAGGTGTCTTTTGTCATTATCCAAAAGGATTTTGCAACCAATTATATGCCAGTGTAAGAACATATGTACATCCAATTGCCATAGCAGTATTTGTCAAAATAACAATTAGACTATTTTAATTTGTCTTACATACGCAGTGCACTTGTAGATATCTTAAAATATTTTCATATAGCTGAAAAAAGTAGTTTTTTGCTCTTATTTCTTCCCATTAGGCAGAGCAATCAGTAGAATAAGTTCTCGTCGACGTCATAAAAAGAGGGATCATTAGGGAACATAATCTCGAGGATTAGCTGTATTGGCGCCTCCATCCCTCAACCAGCTAAGGTATCGAATCCTCTTCCTTTTGTCTTTCCTTCTTCATATAACCTGTCCTCCTTTAAGAGTCGGGTCTGCAGACACCTGCAGAGCCCTGTTTAATTTCAACTTGCACTTTTCTCGTACTTACTTTTTCATCAGAGATGCTGAGCCATCTTATACCCGTGCCATGTCAGGCGCCATAAAGAATATATATTTTTTCTTTTGTTTTCTTGTCTACGAAAGATTTTCAGCCTAGGCTTTGGAAATATCGGGAGTTAGGACCTTCTCTCTCCTCTCTCTCTCTCTCGAGGGGACACGACGACTGTCTCCCCCATCCGTGATCCGTCTCTCCCACCAGCCAGATAGCGGCAGCTGGCTCGTGTTAGACCCACCCTCGACCAATCGGAGGAACCCACAAAAACGACCAGCATCGACCCACTGATTCCCAGCGTCGCACATTTTCTCCTGGTCGCGCTTAGCCAAGACGTACGACCAGACAAGTTTTTTTTTTTTTCATTCCATGGTTTAATAATTGTGTGTGGGTGTTTTATATGTTTTATATTCTCTTTTTGCAGTTTCTCGGGTTAGCGAGGTAGCGCCAGTAACAGACGAAGAGACAACTCCGCAGTCAGTCCTGTCCATTCTCTTACCTGTCGTGTGTTATGCACCGAAACCACAGCTCCCTATCCTCATCCAGGCCCCCACAGGCCTTTCTGTAGTTCACATACCCTGGTTCAGTCCGTTGACATAACGTCGACCCCTGTATACCACATCGTTCCAGCCCTTCGCTCTTTCCCCCTTCAGTAACCTTGTGCGAATATCTTGGGATCCTTTGCCGAAATCCTATTTCCCTTATCCTAGGAATATATATATATATATATATATATATATATATATATATATATATATATATATATATATATATATATATATATATATATATATATATATATATATATATAATATATTTTTTTTTTTTTTTTTCATACTATTCGCCATTTCCCGCGATAGCGAGGTAGCGTTAAGAACAGAGGACTGGGCCTTTGAGGGAATATCCTCACCTGGCCCTCTTCTCTGTTCCTTCTTTTGGAAAAATTAAAAAAAAAAAAAAAAAAGAAAACGAGAGGGGAGGATTTCCAGCCCCCCGCTCCCTTCCCTTTTAGTCGCCTTCTACGACACGCAGGGAATACGTGGGAAGTATTCTTTCTCCCCTATATATATTATTATTATTATACTTTGTCGCTGTCTCCCGCGTTAGCGAGGTAGCGCAAGGAAACTAATTTTTCTTGTGTTTATAGTAGGTGTTGCCCCCTCCCATACTCGGCATGTCTTGTAGTTTGTTTGTTTGTGCACCTAAGCATAACACCATCTTAAACAACGAAATACTGCTCTCTATAACGTAATGCTTGAGGTTTTATCAAGGTCCATTTTGTGTTACGTTGGTACAACGAAGTAGTTCTTTAAAGTGGTGCACGTGAGACATTAGGAGTCCTCAATGTGACTTTCTGTTGAAGACTCTTGGTTCTGGTTGGCCCAAGATGGTGGTAATGGTTGTTGCCCTTCTCTTAACCTCCCCTTCCATCACTGGAGTCCATCCCTTCCCTTGTGCTTCGATAGATTTTACAGCCGTCGTTTTATTTCTTATTTTTTGGAGGGTTTAATACTTCCAGAGAAGGGGAATTTACACTGGAAGGAGCTTAGATTGATCTCGCTGTAGTGTAAGTGTCGACACTGTTTCGAATCCTTGCTGCACTGTAATAAGTGTCGACACTGTTTCGAATCCTTTTACGAACGTTTGTTGGTCAATGTCTCCGATTGCGTTTGGCTCTGGCTTTGACCTCTGCTGATGCGTCGGTAGACTAATGAATTAACTCCAACACCTCGGTCCTTGTGGGGAATCGAAGGGTATGTTTTATGGATACTGTATTTTCTCGTTGATCCACGGTGTTGTGGTTGGGGGTCTACGTAATTGAGGATGAAGGGGAAATTGTAGTCGTTCTGGGAGGGTTGGTTCATTGCTTCATGATAGCTGGTCCGGTCCCACGATTCGACCAAAACAGCACCGTTATCTTACTAGGGACACACTGTGCCTGCCCGAGGGACTGAAAAATTCAGGCAAATCCCTTGTGCTGAAGTTCTTCTAAAAAAGAGAGGTGCATGGTAAAAACCTTTTCATTTTTCTGAAGTGTTTTATCTGCTACATTTTTAGTGTTCGATACAAGAGTCGAGATATCATTTTTTTTTCCACGAGATTGCTCGTCTCGATCGACTTGGTACCGCTGAACACGAGCTAATTTTTTCCGATCCCGGTTCAGTCGAAGTGTGTGTTGTCTCACCCTCCAGTGGTATGGCTCTGGTCCTGGGACGCTGCCTTTTGAATCAACCTTAAGTCACAGGTACCTGGAGTTTCTAATGTACCGGGAGCCTCCTCATGAGGCGACGGATCGTGGTTCCTGCGTCGTCCTTGTGGAAATTGGAAGAAAAGGATGAAAACAGATGAAGGCGACGTAGTTGTCAACGGAAGGGCCCCTTTCTTGTAGATATAGTGACCATCAACACCCAGACCAATTTGGTGCAATGGGGAGGAGGTCTGGTCTTCCGATTAGGTCATAGGACTCTATCACTCTCATATCCTCGAGCTGATGTGGTTAAAAGGATAGAAATAGGTTTTTCCTTCAGCACCGTAACTCCCGACCGCTCTGCTTACCCACCCTAAGCCAGGAGACAGACGAGGAAATGATGTATCATTTAGCCCTACCCTGATCGTGTCTCGGTGTAGATCGTGTGGTAACAATAGACGATGATCGACATGGCTAAATGAAGAAGGAAAGGCGAAAGTTACACAAAGGGACTCCAGTCCCTGTGAAGACCAAGAGGTGAGCCTCTCCCATGGTTACCCAACGCCTGTGAGTGTTAAGTCTTGTCTCGTAGAGACTTTAAAGAGAACTATTCTCCTTCCGAAAATAGACGAGACTTGTTTTTTTTTTTTTTTTTTTTTGCCCTTCACACCTGGGACTTTACTGCCGTGAAACACCGAGAGTATCCCTTATGTTGACACCTAAATCATGTAGCTTTATATTTTTGCAGCAGTTTCTGAGCGTTAGGTCCTGGGCCTCCCTTTTTTTTTTTTTTTTTTTTGTATCCCAGTGTGTTTTCCTTCTCTTCTCTAAAGAGAGATTGTGTGTCCCATCTGACTACAGTAGGCGTTCGGTAATAGCTGGGAGGCTCAGCTCTGGGCTAATCAGGACATTCATTTTTATATTTGGGTCATTTGTTTTTCCTTTCTTCAAGTAGCCTTTAGATCATAGTCTCCTTTACCACATGATCTTGGCATCCCGGAGGGTCAAGTCTGCATTTGCAGTGTGTGTGTGTGTGTGTGTGTTGTGTGTGTGTGTGTAGGTCCCGTCACCTGTGTGGGTCGAACTGAAGTTGGTCGCTCCCGTGTGATGTTCATCATGGCAGCTTCAGCCTCTTCCAGGTCGATCCTTCGTATTTGAATGGTGTGAGGTGACGGATTTCACCAACTTGGTTCTGATGGCACGTTTCTTTTTTTTTTTTTGAGCCGTTGACTAACTTCTCAATTTGCCTCGTTAAGACAAGGGTGTATCCTGTGACCACCCACCATTAGAAGCACGAGCAAACGAAGTGTATTCGTCACCTTCGTCAGTAGACTCGCCAACAGCTTCTGCAGGTTCTTCGGTTGAGAAACGTAGCTCCTTCGTCGATTCAGGAGCCTTCGTCAGACTGTGTATAGGCTGACTCCTACATCAGGGGTATTCAAGTCCTTAAGCCTGTGCTCCCTCGTTAAGGGAAAGAGGATCCTGTCAATTTGTCCTCGAGAACTATCTGCTGAACCCATTACAGATTGAGGATTTTGTAACCTCGCTGTCATCCCGCCTCACAGCTGTAATGCTCTTATTCCTCATTCCTTTCCTCCTCCTCCAGGAAATTTTGAAGCCCTTCCCGACGGGTTAAAAGCCCCTTTTCATGTCCTAGTCAGCCCTTGGTCTTGTAACCTCCCTACTAGTTGAAGACCTCTGGCCCCTGAGGCCTTAAAGAACGACGTACCATCGGGGGAACTTGCTTCAGAGACCCTGTCTCTCCTGAAGAAGAGATGGTCCTCCTCCACCTCCTCCTCTTCTCCATAAGTTTATAGGATCGATAGTCACTTTTTTTTTCTTCCAAGGACGCCACCTGCTGATCGATGGAATCTATTATCAGTTGGACATCATTGCACACGGAGCAATAAGCTGTTCCATGCACAGCAATCCCTCTGGGTAACCAGACTACTCGTCTCTGTATTGTTTGAAGGTAATTCAGATTCCCAGCGTCGTCAATACCGCTTTTGGAAGGAGACAGACTTCTTTTTTTTATTTTTCAGCGGTCTTCCAGCCCAACTGTTTTTCCCCAATACAAGCCAGAGACTTTGGGGAAACGAGTAATCTATCCCAAGTAAGAGAAAAATCGGACTTTCTCTTTAACAGTCTGAAAGCAATGTTTGATTGTGGATGCGTAACATATCTTAGTCTCCTGTTTTTAATCAGAACCGCTTTTCCCAAAGATCTTACTAGGTCAACAGGATTTTGAAACGTTGGGGTTTACTGGCTTATGAATTCATCCGAAGCTTGTCCCCCAAGAAACGAACTTTCCTGCTGATGTATCTCTTTTCTGATGTTTATCCAGGGAAACGTATGTCCTTCCTGTAGATGAATCTGAGATCATTCCCAAAGAAATGTTCTGATGAATTCATCCCAGATGATTCCTTAGAAAACGTTCGTCCTACCTGCTGATGAAACGTTTGTTCTACCTGCTGATGAAACGTTTGTTCTACCTGCTGATGAATTCATCCCAGGTGATTCCATAGGGAACGTTTGTCCTGCCTGCTGATGAAACGTTTGTCCTACCTGCTGATGTATTCGTCGGACATCATTCCCCTGGAACTCCTCGAATTCTTAGCCAGCTGGATTGATGTAAAGATGGCCTGGAATAGCCTATTGCCTTGGAGGCCTCCAAGCGACTTTTCCAATGGTTCGCAGAAGCGCTTCCATTCCTCGAAGACTCATGTACGCTGCAGGGCTTTGGATGGAGGCACGAGTGTGATCTCGTATCAACAAAAGGAACTGTTGATTCCACGGTTTGTATTTTTTTCGATCGCTGGAATGGAACGAGACCAGGTTCCAGAACTCTTTATTTCTGATGGATATTATTGTGGTTATTCTGTGGCTGATGGACATGGGCTCTGGTGAATTCCTGTCCAATATAGATTTCATGGAAAATGTCTTTTTTTTTTTGTCTAGCTCTCTCTCTCTCTCTCTCTCTCTCTCTCTCTCTCTCTCTCTCTCTCTCTCTCTATCTCTCTCTCTCCAATTCTCTTGTCACCGAAGGAGAACGCAATGTGGAGGCTGATTCCCTCTTTGTACAGTATTAACAGCAGGTCTGTAGCGGAGGAGTCTTTCAAATGGCTTCTCTTCTTCGAAGCGGTACCCCAAGTGGATCTCGAAGCCACAAGAACCAGCGTTTAATACCAGCGTATGGGTCTCCGGTTCTACACAGGGAGGGGGGGGGGGGGGGTTGTAACTGTCTTGCAATATCTCGTCTTGGATAAGCTGGTTTTCGGGGTTTAGTACTTTCTGGAAGCGGTAAGGAGGGACATTCAGAGCCTTAGTACTAGAGACCTGGTTTTCGGGGTTTAGTGCTTTCTGGGAGCGCCAAGGAGGGATATTCAGCCTCTGTGCCGGAGACTTCGTCAGCTCTGCCTCACTCCAAAGCTTCTACCTGAGAAGTTTCCAAACAACATTAGCTTTTATACACGACCCTAACCTCAAAATCTTCGTCTCTGGACTTGACGTCATTGGTTTCTCCAATACTTCAAGCAGATTTTTGGAGTCCGGTTAATAGAGGGCTTTTACATAGCAATCGTACCTCGGACCAAGACGATACTAATCTGTATAGAAAGCCTTTCACGCCTTCCTTGAGGAATCAGATCTCACACAGTGTGACGTGCTTAAGGCTATCTGTGTGGAGTCCTTTTCCATCCTATTGCCCGATCACAATAAGGCTAATAATATTTTATCATATATGTCCTTCAATAACTCCTATAGGATTGTCATGTATGAGCGTCCGTTGATAACACAGTATTGTATAAGTGTCTTGAGATAGCTCGTATGGTATTGTATCATACTAGTGTCCCTTGTATAGTATTCAATAGTATAAGTGTATCCCTTAATATCTTCTATAGTATTCTATCACATAAGTGTGTGTGTGTCTTATCGAGGGCAACATTATTCGTTCTCAGTCGTCCTCAATTGGCCAGGATCATCTCTACACGTGGAAATAGGCAACTTTTAATTCCTTAGCCTGGACTTTACAACAGAAAACGTGATGCGGGGAAGTTACACTCTTAAATCTCTTTCGTATATGCTTCTCTTTAGAGAGGGAAGTCAAGGGGGATAATTGCCTACCACTTGTTTACCACATTCGTCAGACAGTACGTTGCCTTACACGGCCTAGTTTCTCCTTCAGGAAGGAGCGAGTCTTGGATGTTACCTATTTTCCACCGAAATACACACACACACACACACACACACACACACACACACATATATACCCTAGCTTGAGCCAGGTATCAGTTTGATCGACCAACCCCCTAGGGGTGGATGAACAGCTGGGTTGACTATGGACCGACTACCGCAACCAGGATTCGAACCTATGCCACGCTCGACCCCGGGCGGGCCCGTAAATACGTCACGGTCAGGAACGCTAATAGATATACAGCACGGTGGTTGCTCTTCGTCTTTCTCTAAATCCTCCGTTTCATGTGGGTATGATCGCACGTTCAGGGGACGAACGGCAAAGAGAAAAATGTGGGGCTTTGAGATCAGAAAAACTACTTTTTCTCTCTTCGAGTCTGTGTCTCGCCAGCAGTTTTCTGTCCTTTTTTTTCCCCTCCTGTCCTGCCCCTTCTCTCTCTCTCTCTCTCTCTCTCTCTCTCTCTCTCTCTCTCTCTCTCTCTCTCTCTTCCCCTCCCCCCCGTTTTTTAATTTCCGAAACCCCTTTTTTTCTTTCCGTACCAGTGTGTGTGTGTGTGTGTGTGTGTGGTCTTCTGGTGCCGTCCATGACCTGCGAATTTTGAGCTGTCTGTAGCCAGGAGCCAGCTGGGGGTGCGGGGGGGCTATGATGATTGGCCAGAGGTGAACCAGCTGCGGCAGCTGGCTAGTCGCAGCCACCGCAGCTCTCCAGCTGGAGGACGGGTGGAGGTGGAGGACGGGTGGAGGAATGAAGATTAGAAGATCTGACTCTTAATATTTGGAGAGAATATCTCCTTGGGATTTCATTCCATTCTCGTGGAGCGCAACGCCAGGGGAGAAAAAAAGAAATATCTGCATATAACGTTGTACCCGCTACAGCATCACTGACACTCTCTCTCTCTCTCTCTCTCTCTCTCTCTCTCTCTCTCTCTCTCTCTCTTTCTTTGGCTTGCTATTGTAACATGGAGACGGCACGTGTTTGAATTCTTCACGTCCCTCGTGTGCGCGTCTTCAGTGCAACACTTGTACTCCTCGGCTCTGTGAATCGTAGGTCGGGTATCGCAAGTCGGGTATCGCAAGTCGGGTATCGTAAGTCGGGTATCGCAAGTCGGATCGGAATGTTAATACAACCACTGCCTCGCCAGCGTCATTTCTCATAAGTGTTCCATATTGTCGTTTTCTTGCAATTCTCTAACGTAAGATAGATGGAAAATGAGTTCATCTACACATAGCGGAGAAGACAGCAGAGGCAAACCATTGTCATCTCCCTACACGAAGATGTCTTCTCCGTTGTGGTAAAGCTTAACAGCTGTTTTCACCAATGAGGACGTAAGCATCACCAGTTGCGTCCAATATCGCCACACGAGCGGTTCAAAGCTCCTCGCAAATTAGGTTAAGACATCTCTTGACTGACTGCTCTGGCTGCTTCTCTAGTCAGCAAGATTTTTTCTTTTCTTTTTTTACGTTCTTCCTCGTAAGTCGCTCCGTCACTGAATTCGACTCAGTGCCGACATATCCGACAGAGAACCTTAGGTTCGCTATAAAACCCCTGGCGCGACCTCTGCATTGGTTATCCGAACGAGTCTGTCCCTCAGGGGCGTAGAGAGAGAGAGAGAGAGAGAGAGAGAGAGAGAGAGAGGTACCTGAACATAGATGCATAGACCACACAGACCCAAGGTCCCCGCGACGTGGTCTGGCCTCGCTACTTAAGAGGGAGAGAGAGAGAGACAGTCGGTCTAGTTAACCGAGTGAGAGGCGCACTTTTTTATGCTAATAGGAGAGAAGAGTAGGGAGAGGGTGTGTGTTTGTGTGTGCGCGCGCGCGAGCGATGCGTCTTGTGCCCCGCTGGACCAGGTCGATCATCACGACCACCTCATACCACTGTATAACTCCTGGTCTCTCTCTCTCTCTCTCTCTCTCTCTCTCTCTCCCGACGCGACACTCCCAGCATCACTATAAGACACACAACCCCCTCACTTTTACCCCTCCCATACTCCTCCTCAATCCCCCACCACCACCTCCTCCTCCTCAATCCCACACCACCTCTCCTCTCCTCCTCCTAAATCCCACACCACCTCTCCTCTCCTCCTCCTCCTCAATCCCACACCACCTCTCCTCTCCTCCTCCTCCTCAATCCCACACCACCTCTCCTCTCCTCCTCCTCCTCAATCCCACACCACCTCTCCTCTCCTCCTCCTCCTCAATCCCACACCACCTCTCCTCTCCTCCTCCTCCTCAATCCCACACCACCTCTCCTCTCCTCCTCCTCCTCAATCCCCCACCACCTCTCCTCCTCCTCAATCCCCCACCACCTCTCCTCCTCCTCAATCCCACACCACCTCTCCTCCTCCTCAATCCCACACCACCTCTCCTCCTCCTCAATCCCACACCACCTCTCCTCCTCCTCAATCCCACACCACCTCTCCTCCTCCTCAATCCCACACCACCACCTCTCCTCCTCCTCAATCCCACACCACCACCTCTCCTCCTCCTCAATCCCACACCACCTCTCCTCCTCCTCAATCCCACACCACCTCTCCTCCTCCTCAATCCCACACCTCCTCTCCTCCTCATCCTCAATCCCCCACCTCCTCTCCTCCTCGTAGTCTCGTCCCCTCCGTCGTGGGAACCAACACAGTCTGGGACGTTCCTACATCAACCCTTTACACACTTCCATGTTATAGTGATGGTTACTTTGATGTCATGACCTGATTTTTTTTTTCGTGTGTCTTGCCAGAGTCGCATGACGGTAGCTCTGGCATTAGATTATCCGTCAGTCTTCTGTCTCTGTCGGACCGTCTGTGTGTGTGTGGGTGTTTGTCGGTCTGTCTGTCTGTGTGTGTCTGTCGGTCCGTCTGTGTTTGTCTGTCGGTCCGTCTGTGTTTGTCTGTCGATCCGTCTGTGTCTGTCTCTGTCGGTCTGTCTGTCTCCGGGAGCCACATTCTAACCTGAAGTGTACCACAAGTCATACATTTGCGTCCACAGTATATTTAAAAAGAATGGAGGGAGCAAAACTCCAATAGCCGTAATTTGCATTTTGAATGGAGCAAAACCCAATAAAACCTACTTTGCATTATGCATGAGTTATGGCGTTTTGTGAATAAAAAAAGGGTTGCGGAACCTGGCGCTTAACCTGACACACAATTTTAAGAAAATATCTACAATTTGGCCTTGGAACCATTCTTTTTTTCTTTTCCTGTCGCCTTCATAGAATGGCAGAGAATTTTGGGTTCGCGTTGTTTATCGTTCATCAGCGGGTACCGAGCAGGTTTAAGGTGTGATTCAACTGTGATGACACTCGTAATACGTTATAAACTTAGTTCTACAGCAGTTAATTAATCGCATAAGATCCGCACCTACGTTGGATTTTGCTCGAGTTGTGTTGCTTAGAAAATGGGTTTGACCTTAACCTCACTGTGCCTCGTACCTTCATGAAATTTCATCATTGGCTCTGTAAAATTTTTAATATATACAGATTTTTCTATATATTTTCCTAAAACATTTCCATCAGTTCTTATTTCACACAAGATAACTACGTTCCAGTGAGGGAGGGAGAGAGAAGCGTTCCATGGAACACACACTTGTAGAGCCTTCAAAGCTTCTTCTGTGACAGAGTTTTAATCAGCTTTTCGTATCGGCTGATGAGACTCGTTCACAGTTGATGACTGAGTGTCTGGCTCACAGGGAAGTACTGGTGAGTCTTTGTCTTTTTTGGAGCAGCGTTCCAGGGCAGATGTAACTAACCCCAGAAATAAAACTCCAGACTTTTCTTAGTTGTTTCCATTTCGGGTTTCTATCTTGGTCCGTCAATGAGATCAATGAGGTGATCTGTTGTCCTAAACCCCGAACGAGACTTTCAGAGTTTCCAGTCACTTTCTGGATAACATTTCCATGAACTTCCATGCACAAATGCATTCCAGTTCCCTCGTCACTAAAGCTATTTCTATTCAGCATCTCGTTACCGCGAAGATGCCTTTATACTGCGTCGCTTTAAACACCCTAATGTTGCTTGCTTCTGGTGTAGTGTGTTCCCCTTGTGTGCTACACCACATCACTCGCTTCTGAATAAGCTGGCCTTAGAGAGGAGCCACCAGAGTGTAGGTGGAAAGTATCATCTGTCATCTCGTTGGACCCCCAGCAATTTTTTTTGGCCTCCTATTAATCTTTATTCTCGTAATCGGGTGTGTGAACTGGCCTCCTCCTAAAAGGGGATCGATTCTGACCATAGCAATCTGATTCTATAACGAAGCTCGGAAATGTCATCAGTTCTGCTTGGCTGAGAGGGGACTTTCATGTTCACCAAAGACACGCATACAACTTCTTATGCGAGTTGTGACTGGCTGTAACGATGATGAGTAACATGTTACGTGCAGCTTAAAAACCAGTATCTCCAGGGTGTTTATGTACTACTATGTCCATATACTGAAGCTAAGAATTCAGCTGTCATTGTTTAGGTAGCGTATCAATTGCAGTTGAAAGAATTTCCAGAATTTCCATACACTTAAGCTACAACTAGGCTTTCATTTCTTCCCTTAGGTTCGTTCTTTGTCTTTCCTCAGCCTTTCGATTTCTCTGCTGATCACTGGAGTTGAACACTCAAATTTGATATTCCCCTCGCCAGCATCCACTCGCTCGAACAAAACTCGTAATTGCGCAAGTTTCCTCGACTCCTTCTCTTCTGCAGATTTCTACACTTTTAATATTACATTTTTGCACTTTTATCAAGCCATTTATTCGTCGTCCTACTGACAAATCTTTTGTTCCTTCTTCACTCTCATTAAAAAAGAACCATTATCTCGTTCTAATTATCATTTTGCACTCCATAATCACAATTTGGTTTTACGCTGGTCATCGTCAACGACTTCCGTAAACAGTAGTGATTTATATGACGTAGGAAACGAGTTATGTGCATGGATTAGTTACCAGCTCGCTAACAGTCACACACACACACACACACACACACACACACACACACACACATGAATGGTGAAGCCACCAATTGCCGGGATGTGACAAGTGGGGTGCCTCAGGGGAAGAACTTTGGACCATTCTCAATCCCTGGACTTTTCATCTAAGCTCTCAACATGTGTGTAGATACTGCAAGACTATGAGGTAAAGCTAAATCATGAGCAAGACTTATGAAATGTTGGTGGAATTTTGATGAATTTAAGTTGACACGATTGATACTGAAATGTTTTGAGTGGAATCATGAATTAAACTTGACACAGTACGTCTGTATCTGGTGTGTCCTCATCCACCTAACCTGATCCATTTCGGTGCTTGTTTTAGCCCAGAAGTCGTTTTCTTCCATAACGTTTTCGCAGACCTCGCCTTGAAATTCGACCATTCTGGAGCTGTAGATATATCTACTAAAACACGTTTTGCCTCCTCGTGTCATCGACGGAATTGCCAGCAAAAATCATGCAGTCTCCACGAGATGTAAATGCTCCCCCATTTGAACGCAGACCATCATCAGTCACCCCATTCCCCATTCAAACCTCCCCATTTTCTTGCAACCCGCGTGACAGTTTCAGTAATTTTTTTTTCTTTTGCCCAGGGAATGGATTCTGTATCTACATCACAGCCCATTATTTGCCCCGTGCCCTCAGATCGACATGGACCTTAACTACTTGGAAGGCAAAGTATTAGAAAGTCCTTTTTTTTTTTTTTTCAGTCTGGCCTTAAAATACAAGTTATTCTGTGTCTGGCAAACTCTCTGTCGGCAAGAAACTTAAGAGAAGAATTAGTCTAGAAATGGTGTACTGTAATGGTGTACACTCTTGGGCATAGTTTGGACAGTTGGGGGTTAAGTGAGCGTATGTTTCAACGTCTGCTATCTCTTCCCTTGGTCATGTCTTGTGGGGGGGGGGGGGGGAGAGAGATGAGAAAGCGCCTTGAGATAAATCCATTCTAGTTCATCTGATTTCGATCATCTCGACTCCTTTATGTCTCTTTTGAAATCCAGGATTTACTACTTGGCTTCCTTTTGAGGATTACTTTCACTGGATGAGACTAGAAATACTAGCATGTAGTTGGGATAATGTAGATGTGTTGAGATGCATTATACATGACTTTTGTTTTGATTCGGTTTGTATATTTATTTTTATTTAAGCCAAGACGGCACGGGTAACTGAAGGCCCTAATTAAGACCATCCCACACTCGCTATCTATCTCTCTATCTATCTATATACCATAGAATGTCGGGTACCCATTTTATCAGCCAACTACTAGGTAAAGATGAGCAGCTGGCTTATCTGTGCACAGACTTCCACGACCAGGATTCGAACCTTTGCTGACCCACCCTCGACCCTGGAGGGAGGGCCCTTGAGTGCATCATGTTCAGCAGCGCCAACCGCTACACCACGCAAGTCTATTGGGAGCCATTCCAACGAAGGTTCCAGGTCTTCCTCAAAAGTAAACTAGCATTTTTCGCTATATTTCCCGAGTCTCTCGCTGCTCTTAAGGTAGTGTTAAGCTGAGGATGTAGTCTAATCCTTTTGAGTCGAGGAATCGCAAGGAAAATATAAAAAAAGAGAACGTCTATATCGTCTTCCATCCTATTTAATTCTTGCATCACTTGATCCAGTGCGTCACCAGTGGTCCTGGAACCCATTGGGACACACGAAGCAAAATGGTAGCATCTTCAAGCTTTGATCTGAAGCTCTGGTTGCGTTGCGTGTAAGCCGCTTTCAGTTTCTGGAGCGGAGGAGATGCCTCTGCATTGAGGAGGGTTAAGAGAGAGAGAGAGACATACTCGCCGCCACGATTCCCTAAGCACTTTGAGAAGAATGTATGAGCGAGGTCAGCAGACTACAGCTTTGCGTTGCTGGCTTAGCTGGCAGAATCGAAGAGGTGTGTGTGTAAGCAAATGTGTGACTGTCCCTACTTCTTTTTCCTTGGTTTGTATGTATGTTTTGCGGTCTCTGTGTGTGTTAGAGCGTATATGTGTATCATTTTTTTGTGTGTATGCTTGTAAGTCCTGTTTGTAAATACCTATTTGAACTGTACGGTAAGGGAGTTTTACACGCTTGTGGCCCATCTCTTGTACCATCCTTACTGTAACAAATCTTTTAGAACTCTGTCTGCTGTCGCTGAGCGTATCCCATTCAGTCACCACAACTTCACTATAGAATTAGTTCTTTACATCTTTTTTTTTTAGCAAGTTTCTCGCTCAGTTTCATGTCATGACATCTGGTTGTTATCCTTACACGTTTCAAAGAACCGTTCAGTGTCTGTAGACACACCCAGCATTTGAAGTCCCTCAGACGCCATCAGCACATAAAAACCTGGATATACTGAGTGCTCCTTAACCCCAGATGATGTACACTGACTTGACCCGAGAATACTGAACCAGGTCGATGAAGACGTCGCCAGGTCCCAGAAACCACAGCCATGACCTTTGAACCTTCACGGTTATGATCAGGTCACACCTCTCTCTTCTGTCTTCCAGGTGATTAAACCTAAGGTCTGTAACCTTTCCCTGTAACTCTGATTCCTAACTTCTGGATTTTTCTTTGTCGTCCTTCCCTGTAACTTTACAGTTAGCTCTTTGTGCTTCTTCAAATGTGGTGACCAAAATTAAGAAAATTCTTAATATTTTCTCAAATGTAGGATGTGAACAGCTTGCTTGCTGAATATTTTCTTATGACCTTGAATGTAGTTCTGTTTACCACCAGGCAGTTGGTTTCTTCAACTCCTGTCTTAAGTTTAGACTTTGACAGCAGATTAGGGATGATGTCTACTTCCAAGTTTCTCTCTCGCACACACATTTGTACATCTTATTTCCAGTTAGATGATATTCATATTAGGGCCTTCTTTCGGTCTGGCCCATCTCATTAATTTCTATCTACTCTGGTTGTTTCATCAACCGTGTATCAAACTAATTTTTTTTTGGTTTGCGTAGGTCCCCTTGTAAGTTGATGCAATCTCCATCGTTTTCTTCTGATCCAGTGACTTTGGCATCATCTGCAAACACTCTGGTAGGAGTCCATACATTACGGCGAATTGTTCACATGGATCATGAGGAGGAATAGTCCCAGAACAGAACCCTTCGGCACTCCAGTGGTGAACTCGACCCATTTTTAGGAGACTTCTCTGCTATGCGTCTTTTCTCTTCTCTTCCATGAAGATAATCGTCCATCCATTGAAGACTTCTTCCTCCTGCACCTGCTTGGTAATCTTATTCATCATCCCATGAGGTCCAATTCAAATGTCTTCCATCAGTCGAGATGCAAGCAGTCCAAAAGGATTTTCCTCTTGTCTAAAAGAGAGCTCGCTTTCTCATGGAAATCTAAGAGGTTCATTATACATGACCTTCGTTCTTCAAAACCGTCTTGTTCCTCACTTGGGTCGTTATCCAGTCTGAATATATTTTCCAGTACCTTACAGACGACATTTTCACCAGAAATGCTGGTCTGCGGGGCAGTAACTCCCGCCCAGTCTCCTTTCCAATAAAAAGCTATGACGTTTGGTATTTTCCATTCCCGTGTCACTGGCTTTCATCTCCATCCACATCTGGAACGGTATTTAAAGTGGTTTATCAAGTGCATCGGCACACAACTCGAGAAAATATCTTTTGTTAAATGTATTTCATGAAGTGGCAGATGAATGGTTCATTGCATCATATTTGTCATACTCAGAGAGGCCTATATGAGGGGAAAATCCATAATTTGATTTGAATCCCTTGAGCAATAATGTCAATATTTGTCTCTGGCTTCAGAGACCAGCATGTTACAGTCTGATCTCAGGATGTTAAGGGCAAGTAGTGAAGATAAACTAAATATAATCATACTGTCTCTGGTAGTGATTTCTACCACCTCAAGAGCGGTAAGTATAGAGGACAATTCAGCTTGCAATGTAGATGCCCAGATGCTCATTCTAACATTTTCAACTTGTTAAAAATTTGAATCACAATGTCGGCACTGCCTGCCCATCCAGGGGCAGAATCGCGAGAGGACCGTCTGTATAGATTCTCTAGGCTGTTATTGTCTGTCTGGAGTTTATATATATATATATATATATATATATATATATATATATATATATATATATATATATATATATATATATATATATATATAAAGGCACTGGATTTGGGAAAGTTTTCATATTGAGGCACGTCTAAACCAGATGGAAAAAAAAAAAAAAGTGTGGCTTCACTCTGGACGAAAACCATGAAAACAAAAATTAATGTAATTAGTTAGGAAGTTAAGTGAAACTCTCGTGGAAATTATAATTGCTGCTCACGGTAAATACAAAGAGCCGGACACAATAAACCTTAATGCATAACGTTCAAATAAAATGACAGGAAATGAAAATTAAAGCTTAAAATACAACTTCATACAAACACATTTGAAATTAAAAAAAGCTTGGGAGGATACAGCTTCCTACAAACACACAGGCATGCAGATGATTCGTATATCAAAATGCACCTTGGGGCATGGGTTCGAATCCTAGGTGAGGGGGGGTTGATCCACACCCAACCCAGGTGTTCATTTTCCCAAATCGTCTAGCTCTCGAGATCTAGTTTCTCTAGATATTTGAAGTACTTCATGGCGTTCGATAATCTTCATGTCCAGTTTCTTTAAAAGAGGCCAGAAGTATTTTTTTTTTTTGAGCTTGAGGTGAAATAAGACTAATTTTCGATGGTAAATACGAGTTGAAATACTCGTTGAAATAGGCAGTCAATAAACCATTGTCAGTATTCCATTGTCTTTAGATAATGGGACAATACGATCATTAAATTTTTTTCTTATGCAGTTAATTTTTTAGGGTTATTTTTCACGTTATGAAAATGTCTTTTTATACATTTTATTTTTGAGTTTTTCTTTTACATTAGTTCTGATTTTCTTTGCTGCAGTGTCTTTGTAACCGTGTGTACATATAATGGTCGTGGATTCTACTACTTGGTCGTGTATTCCAACACCTGACATACAATCCCTGGAAACCCTTCTTTTATGTCAGTCATTTGTCTCCAAGCTCGGCTCGAGGTGCAACTTGCTTGCTCGAGGTGCAGCTCGGCTCGAGGTGCAGCTTGCTTGAGGTTGCAACGCGAGTGAGGAGTACCTGTAGTCGAGGCTGTATCATACGAAGTAACAGCCTCGCCATGGAACTTTCCCTCACTTCAAAGGGGAGTCTACCTTCCCCTGCTGCTGGAAGTGTTAAAATTAAGTTATATAAAAAAAAAAAAAGAGGGAAGCGAACGGGTCGAGTGTAATTGTACTAATCCAGGAAACTGTACAATTATCCCAACGGTAGACGTAGTGGACGAGGGTTACTTAATACCCAGGCGATGCAGGTGGAATTACTCGCGCATCTCTGAGCTAATGTACGTAAATTGCTCTTTGTCAGAAGTCGTTTGCAGCTCATTGGCGCTACTCTGAGCTCATAAAGGACTTTGGATCAACTTTGGATCAAGGCTGTGAGTGAAAGTTCAACCTCCTGTCAATGTTCTGATATTTAAGGCGGGATATCCCTAGTGAGGTGCGAGAGAGAGTCTGTGAACACCACAGATTAAATCGGTCATGCGTTGCCAAAAGCTTCGCCAGTGGTGTGTAACCAGATGCATTCTTAAAGTGTGTCTTGTCTGTAAGGCCACAGACGTCAGACTGGAGTTAATGATGCAAAAGAAACTTCTCATAAGGGATGTAAGATGACAGAAATATCAAAGAAACGTTTCTGATTAAGTATAGTAAGAATTATAACAAGGATTGTATGAAGTGGATTATTTCGTCGTATGAGGGACGCTATGCCCAGCCTCTTGCCAGACACTACATTGGAAGGCAAACAAAACACTTCCTCTGTCCACACAAACTGGCTGGGTACTGAATTATCATTCTTCTGGTCTCGTTTCTCCTCTTTCTTTTCCCTGAAGATATGATAATGCAATAAAGCTCTCTCTCTCTCTCTCTGAAAATGGAGTTTTTCATATAAGTTGGAATGGATTTAGCATCGGATGGAATCTTGAAAGCTGATATTAACAATTAGGTGGGTAAGGAAGGTTAAGGCTCCAGCTGCATTGAAGATGTTGAAGCAGAGAGATCGCTATCTTTATGGGCAAAGACGGGCATGTCGGATGGTATTGGAGTCCCAGTGGTGTGGTGTGGATGCAAGACGTGGGCTCCAGATGAAAAGAAAGATGTATGGAAGATTGTGGATGTGTTAGATATGCTTGAGGACAACTGTTGGTTTGAGTAGGGGCGCCCCAGTATTGAATGATAGGGTAAGAGAGAGGTGGAGGTGTGATTATAAGAGGTGAAAGTGTGATCATATATTGAACATATGGAGATAAGGAGAGAATGAGTGATAAGAGAATCACTTAAGCTGTCGGAAGTGGACAGGAAAAGAGGTAGACAGAACTGAAGTTTGTACGAAGGAGTGGAATGTGCTTTGAGAGGGGTCGGAGGACCTGAAACTTCAGGAGGTCGTGTGGACGTGGACGAGTGAACTGGAGCGATGAGGCGACATGCTTGTCACCGCGTTGAATCAGGTCGTATAAAGTCATGAGGAAACCACAGTAAAGGCCTGTGGAGCTTGGCTCTGGAGAGGGGGCATTGTTCGCAGTGCATTGTACATGTTAGCGAGGGAGTGGATGTTGGCGCAAATGAGACCTTTTCTCATCTGTTGCTGGCACTACCTCGCTGCACGAAAAATGGCAAACATTATATATATATATATATATATATATATATATATATATATATATATATATATATATATATATATATATATATATTTATATACATTATCACACCTCCACACCAGATATTCTATCCCACTTCCCTCCTGCAGGAGTTATGAACTTGTCATTGCAGGAATGGATGCTAAATCTTCCCTCCTCCGTCTTGTTCGTATATATATTTTTATTTGTTTCCCTCCCGAATACCACCGCGGGGCGTGCCAGCCTAGGATGTGTACTGATCATGTTCCTAAGCTTCTTATTCGTTATACAGACGTTCCTTCCTGGATGCGGAACGATTCAATTGCGTGAGTGACTGACTGACTGACACTTTCTCACGTCTGCTTGGGCAGGTAACTACAGTTGTCTGGTGGCGGAGTTCCACATGAGGCGAGCCATCGGGTTCCACCTGGTCCAGAGTTACCTGCCCACTATTCTCATCGTAGTCATCTCCTGGGTCTCCTTCTGGATGGATGTGGACTCTGTGCCTGGACGAACTACACTGGGAGTCACCACGCTCCTGACGGTCTCCTCCAAGTCCTCAGGTAAGTCACCCACCCTCCTGACGGTGTCTTCCAAGTCCTCAGGTAAGTCACCACCCTCCTGACGGTCTCCTCCAAGTCCTCAGGTAAGTCACCCACCCTCCTGACGGTGTCTTCCAAGTCCTCAGGTAAGTCACCCACCCTCCTGACGGTGTCTTCCAAGTCCTCAGGTAAGTCACCACGCTCCTGACGGTCTCCTTCAAGTCCTCAGGTAAGTCACCCACCCTCCTGACGGTGTCCTCCAAGTCCTCAGGTAAGTCACCCACCCTCCTGACGGTCTCCTCCAAGTCCTCAGGTAAGTCACCCACCCTCCTGACGGTGTCCTCCAAGTCCTCAGGTAAGTCACCCACCCTCCTGACGGTGTCTTCCAAGTCCTCAGGTAAGTCACCCACCCTCCTGACGGTCTCCTCCAAGTCCTCAGGTAAGTCACCCACCCTCCTGACGGTGTCCTCCAAGTCCTCAGGTAAGTCACCCACCCTCCTGACGGTCTCCTCCAAGTCCTCAGGTAAGTCACCCACCCTCCTGACTGTCTCCTCCAAGTCCTCAGGTAAGTCACCCACCCTCCTGACGGTGTCTTCCAAGTCCTCGGGTAAGTCACCCACCCTCCTGACGGTCTCCTCCAAGTCCTCAGGTAAGTCACCCACCCTCCTCGCAGTTTCCCCTTTGGGATAAGAGCCATCCCTCCTCACTAACTCGATCATGTCCCCTGGTAAGTCTGTCTTTCGTATGGTAGTTTATGAATTGTGTAAAAGCTCTTCTCTCTCTCTCTCTCTCTCTCTCTCTCTCTCTCTCTCTCTCTCTCTCTCTCTCTCTCTCTCTCTCTCCAGGGTCCTCGCCACTGTCTCTAGCCTCTTTTCGTAGTACTGTTATCGGTCCTCCGTTACCATACGTAGGGGCAAAAAAAAAAAATGAACCTCGACTGGAAAATAACCTCGATCTTCAAATTGAATTTAATCCTTTTGTATAATATTTCAGTCTTTTATACCCCTGCCACACTCCTCCAATTCAAAATACCTTAGGATTAAATCCCTTCTACGTGTCTACCTAACTGCTCCCAAATCGGAATTGTAATGGGATTTATAAATATCTCTTCGAGAGATGTTTCCATTACTGGCAACAGTTCCCCCACACACACAATGGGGTTACTGAGGCATGGAAGGACCACCTGCTGTCGCTTGGGATCTTGTGTGATGTGAATAACAGTTTAATTTCCCGGCGTGGTAATGTGGGTCCACTCGAAGTGCCGACTTCGAAGCTTTGATCTTAAGAAAGCAAGTTTGTGTTCCTCTCAAAATTCTTAAGAGACCCTTTTTCTTTGTTATTATTCGTTACATTATCATGATTATCATATTTATTTTCGTTATTGTTGAGTTTTACCAACGTAAGGACATGTTTGTATTTACTAGTAGGTTTCATTTTTGTCTTCGTTACTCCTTCACCCAACGTTACTTAAAGATCTATATCTCACTTCAGATGCCTGATATCTCAAAAGCTGTCATTTCAGAGGTAGGTGGGACAGTGTGTTGATAGATGACAGAGGAATATTACTTTTAAAACTCCTTTCCTCCCGAACTCTGTCTTCGCCTGTGATCATATTCATCCACCTCTGAACATTTCGTCTTTCTGGTGAGGTTTCTTCGCTCGGTGGAAGCTCCCGAATTGTGGGTTAGACTAAGGTAGATTATATTGAAGGTTGTAGACACAGCCACGGTGATCTTTAGGTACACTAGAATGTCACGTAGTCTGAACACCACTCTTTTAAAGTCTCATTTGAACCAGCGAAAAGTTTGGGCACCTTTGAAATCATAGAATTCCTCTGATCTTTTTTCGTAAGTTTTCTTTCATAGAATTTATAAACTAACGTGATTGTTCTTGTATTGATTTTGGATTTTTTTCTTTACTTTTTGTAATCTAAATTGCTTTCTATTTCACCGTGCATAGGCTATACGATGTTAGAAATGTGCTTTGCCAACATTAAGTTGAGAAGGCACAGTTAATGTTAGTACCACGCACTTTACACGAGGAAAAGTAAATGCAGAATTACACTTAAAGTTGATAATTTTTTCTATCTTCACAGACTGTAAATCGGGACCACATCTATTGGAAATTGATGTCAAATTTCACTAACTTTTTTTTTCTTCGGCAAATTCAGGTGATATCTGTAGTCTTCCTCGTGAGGTGAGGTGGCTGTATTGGCTTCAGGTTTGTGAAAAGGTCGATTTTCTCACCATGTCGTCCATACACTCCACTGGGTATATGTACAGTGAGAGGGTATGTGGTATTAGAATTACCCTTGACACCTGAAGAAGGTGTTGGGACTACTTGTTTTCGTTTAGTGGAACTAGTGAAGTGATGCTGACAGCCTTAATGACCCCTGGCAGTAGCTGATAGCCCTAAAGACCAATTGACCAACCAGTCGGCCATTGGTCTACTCGTACAAAGAATTTTATAGTTTGCGTTCAATTGTCTTCATCAATGCTTATAGAGTTGGTGATCCCTTCGCTAGCCTTTATTAACGAAGCCATAAAGGTTCTGAATACCTTCTTTCGCTCCTCCGTCTTATCTACGCGTGTTACATGGATGACATCGCCTACTCTATAAATCCAAAATCTCCTCCCAGCACCGGTGCTGAATTCTCACACAAGCCCCTCTCGATATTCCCACACTATCTGCCCTCCGGTTCTGTGCAGTTTAGGTGACCTGATTTATTATGAAATGTTGCCTCGGGTTGATATTGACTGAATATAACCTGTTGGCAACGCGTGTCCCCCCAGCTGTCGAACATGTTCTCACACACAGATACTGAGTCATGTATCAGAACACGTAGGGTATTTTGTCCTTACTCCTTCCTGAGATGATGTTTAGTGTTTAGTGGAGCGTATCCTGCCCTGACTGTCTCCAGAGTTCGTGTGTCCCCGCCAGGGAAGTCACCATAGTCCGCTTATCACAATTGAGAAACGCCTCATTTGCGGTTACTAGTTTTGTGTTTCCGGCATTGATATGTTGCAGACAGTATCATAAACAGCTTCGAAGAGATCCAATGGTTTGTTGCTGTTTGATTTCCTTTGGATTTGAATCGAATGCGACTATATATCGGATTGGAGATTAAACAGTCTATTACTGGCTTTAGGTGTAGAGTAAATGCTAATGAGTAAGACAAGGAAGTGGTGTTCGCGGAGGCTCTGTGTACCTTCTTATGATTGGTGTGGGAGATGAATGTGTAGAATCATGAGGCGAGTGCTTGGCTACATGTATTTTCCAAGGTACGCATTCGCTATATGGGAAATGTCTTGTCCCTTTAGAAGTGCCGCGCTCCCGTGAGGACCAGATATCCGTGTACAAAAAAAATAATTGTATTTATATTAGAATGTAAACAGATCCGTCTCAAAACGCGCGTTTCTGGGAAGACAATAGAACCATGTCCTTTCCCCCAAAAATATGGGGGTCTGGCTTGACAGCAGATTGCATTGATTCACAGAGAGCCGCGTATCTAAATTCCTTTTCAAAATGCGATCGAGGGACGACTCTGCCCGCAATAAAGAGGATCTGAAACGGAGTTAGGATATAATGCGACTTTGTCACATCATGGGAATCCACGGAATAGAATATCATGTATGAGACGCGCACGAAGCTTTAGTCTCTTACCTGAGGAAAGTGGATTATAGGGGATGAGATGATGGTGGTGAGGTGGTTACTGTACTTTTGTGCCAAGTGTGAAAGGAAAGATAATGGTTCGAAATACGCACACCACACAAAGAAAATGGGGTCTGGACTTTAACTGAACCAAGTGACGGTAAATAAGTATCTGACCACTTTTTGTGCGAAGCATTATGACACCGCGGGCGAAGAATGTTGAGAAATACCTATTGGTCTGGCCTCCTGCTTCGTTTCCGTTTTCATGATAGTCATATATCGATTTCTTGTGATGTTTCCCAGTTATCTACCATGAGAAATGTTGCTGATTTATTATTTTCGATGGAAATAGCCATTAAATGTAGCTACCATGAGGATTAGGATGTTTCTTTTATTAACACCAACCATCTCTACTGAGCCAACACGAGTCGTATTGATCAATTTGAATTTTATCGTATCCATCCGCGAAGATACTTATTTTGCCGTGTGTACATAGTGATGTATATTTTAGATATATTACTATTATGAATATTTCCCTCTGAATGATAGGCTCCAATTCTTTTTTTTCCCTCATAAACGAAAAGGATAAAAAAGAAATCTGTTATTGACAAGTGAGATGACACATTCTATCGGGAATTCCGTCAAGCCATACTCTATAGCCGCTGGAGATGACTGGAATCTATTCTTCTTCATCCCATAGACTTTACGACTTTAAACCTCTCCTAACGTGGCATTAAACCCTGTTGCTTAGGGTTGGCTTTGAGCTATTCCCAAAGCAGCTTGGAGTCTCGCGTAATATATATATTCCTGCTTGCCATTCAGAGCGTGGACGCCTTTTTGCGACAGCGGCGGAGGCGGAGGTGGTAATGTGGCTATTGTGGTTGAATACCCATCCTGAAGCCTTTGTTCCGTTTCACGCATACGATGCAAAGACGAGAGGCACCGGAGAGTGGGTATCTGTGGCACCTCTGTGTATTAACATACTCGCGCGAGGATGTCTTCTGGTTCTCATATTGACTTCCCTGTGGTTCATGGATTAACTTGTTACCATACCATTATTGAAATAGAACAATATATGTACGATTCCAGGGGGATTAATCTGTAAATGTGATGATCATTAATCTGTAAATAATGTGATTATTAATCACATCCACGTCCCTCAGTAACCCCACACACTCATGTCACTCGGGGCCACACGTCCCTCGGTAACCACACACACCCACGTCACTCGGGGCCACACGTCATCCAACATCATGTTCACTCAACTTCTGATCATCCATTTAATCCACTTCATCACAACTGGCTCCGCTGGTTTTAGCAAACAAGTCGTTAATCTCTTGAGACTATTCGAAATGGCTTTCAGTTTGCTCAGTACGTCTGATGAGTCTTGTCTCGTTGACCTGTTCCCTTCGAGAGCGGATAACAGGTTCGGTTTTCTCTGAGAGTAAAACGAAATTGGATTCTTAATATCGTGCATCTATATCTCTCTCTTTTTTCCTTTTGGGGAATTTATAGAAACTGTTTAACTATAGGTTTCCTATAATTACTTAGACGTGAGATGTCCATATCCTTGAACCACTTTCATATATCTATAGAAGTCTTTAAGTGGTATTTTCCTTCCAGTGGAATATATATATATAAATGGATCGTTACGCCTTTCCTTACCTAAGGCACTTTTAAGGAATGCCTCTCTTCCTTTTCCTGTCATTCCCGTCAAGGTTAGATAACTAAGTATGGGACTCCAACCAGATGATACTAAAACACGCACGCACACACACACACACAGACACACACACACACACACATATATATATATATATATATATATATATATATATATATATATATATATATATATATGTCCCACTCAGCTTATCATTATTGGCTTAGTAACTAAATTTGTCATTGATTTTGGTGATTGACTAAGTTGTTCTAACACAGACACGCACATGATCCTCTCACAACCAAGACCTCTCTCTCTCTCTCCCTCCATCACCACTCATTTGATCAGTCCTCCTCACACACCCAAAAAGAAAACCACTTGTCTTCAAAGCATCTAATTTTCAACACATTCTCTGTCTTCCACACGTTTGTCATAACACCGTCGGGACTATTGTGCCGTCAAACATACCCCAACATTACACTAACAGATATCGACCTCTCTCTCTCTCTCTCCAACACGAGGACCTTTGTGTCTTTCGCCCAACGTATGGCTCGCTCCAGCTCCCGTGGTGCCATCCGCTTTCGTAGCTTCTTCAAGGTATCTAAACCAATGCACTTCTTCCAAGTTCCCTGCGCTCGGACGCGCACTCCAGATGACCTGTATCATTCCATTCGACACACAAGCTTCGCCCCGTTTGTGTTATTACCCAGTTAATGTACTGGACAACTTCATGTAGGAGATTTTAAAGTCTTCTACACGATCGTCTGCGAGAAGAGTGGAATGGGAAATTGATGTGGGTTAGAACAGGCAGAGTGTGAACAGCATATTCACATGGCTAAACATTTAGTTCACTACGGGAAGTGAGGGTTAGCAGATGTTAAAGAGTTGGTCTTTATTTTGCCGCCTCAGTGATCAGTTTCTGCGTCTGGTGACTGGCGAAGACATCGAGGACTTGGAAGGTCCCCACACAGACAGGGCAACATGAACTGAAATTTATCGAAGTTCGAAAACATTGGGAAAAAAAACTCCTTGCAGATGAATGTCATGTTCTACAAAAGCTTTCGTTTGTTGAAGATGAAACTTGACAAAAATCATGATAAATACATGGCAGTTAAGGATACCTACTTAGCATAAATCATGAGATCGGTAGAAGAACTGGTCATGGAGATGAAAACATACAAAAAAAGATTCAGAATGGTTCTCTTGCTGCCACACCTGACGTTCTTATACACAGCAATACATTAGACGGTGTGTGTGACATGGACTGAGGAAAGGCTTGGGAACACACACACACACACCTTAAGGAGTCGTTTACTCCCTCTGTCTCTAACTAACCTGAGAGAACGTGGACAAATGGACCTTAATGGTAATATAAAGAGAGAGAGAGAGAGAGAGAGAGAGAGGTTACCATCGTATACATCACTGCCTTTTGAGTATCTGATTAAACTTCATGAAGTCAGTCTACTTCAATCCAGGACAGTTAGATGAGGTGGCGCCTGAACTACCCCAAATATATCTTGATCCTGGGGCTCTTCACGTCCTGTGGTCTGACAGCGGTAAGGCATTTACTGCACAGGTAATACATGTGATGTCATTATCATAGCCGGAGTTTGTCTTGGTGGATGGGCGTCCCCGACACCTCCAGTGGTGTTAACTTGAGGGCAGAATTGATGGTCTGGATGGGTGATAATACACCTCGTCTGTGGTGTTGGGTCTGGAGTCTGGACGATGGATGACATTCACGCACAGGTCAATTATAATCCCCCACCTCACCAGGGCTCTGGCAGGGTGTAAAGTAACCACGAACTGTAAGTTGAATTTCTCTCTAAATTAGGAACTGTGGATGGTGGACTTGGAATTAGACAAGGAGGCATTACCTAAGACACAAGAACCCCCACCTGAAGTACTGAAAGACACGTTCGAATCCCAGTATCTCATAGAATGATTGGAAGTGATGTGCCAGACATTCCCACACAATTGGATAAATCATCATTATGGTATGAACTGATACGTAGATTATTGCAACTAACAGTCGTAATCTTTTAACTGATTTGCTATTAGTTCATCCAGTTTGTCATGTGATTTAAACAAGATCTAAACAGACAAGATCAAGTGGTACTTGTAATACATAATTCTTCATATAGATCCCAACTTGTGCTGAGTGGGATGTCAAACAGGCATGACCACTGACAGATGAACCACCCTATGTACAGCAATAGACAGACTAAATCTGCAACTCCAGTTGGAGAAGATGCTCCTCACTCGTTAACAAGAGTCAACGAGGACACAGCAAATCCTTGATGTTACTGAGAGGGTGACATACTCTCAATACACTGACCAAGGGCATGTGAGGTGGCCGGGGTCAACCATGGAAAGCTCTGTGGGGCCTGGTTGTGGATAGGGAGCTGTGGTTTCGGTACATTTCACATGACAGCTAGAGAATGGATGTGAACAAATGACTCCTCTCCTCATCTGTCCCTAGCGCTGTATCTATAAGCGTGTTGTAGTTTCTGAACACACTCGTAATACACGTTCATCTGTCTTGTAAGACATCGTCTCCAGAAAGAACCACCACACAGGACAACAAAGTCTAGTTTTTTCAGCAACTACAGAAACAAAAGAAATGCAACTTCACAACTTCATCTCGTGAGCAACCAGCTGTACAAAAATCAAGAAATATTACGAGACTCCAATGTAGATTAATGAATTCAAACGTCAATAAGGAGACTTGGTAATATGACGTACAGGGAAAGGACAACCTGTACACTATCCAGAAGACTTCGCCCAACACCTACTAGAGAGCTCCATCAAACTACATGTCACCAAGAAGCACAACACTACCCTCACACGAGAGACGATTCTTAAATCTACAGCGAATGGATCTACTAGCGTCCCTCCCTTGAGTCAGCGAATGGATGTACTATCGTCCCTCCCTTCAGTCAGCGAATGGATCTACTAGCGTCCCTCCCTTCAGTCAGCGAATGGATGTACTATCGTCCCTCCCTTTGTGTCAGCGAATGGCTCTACTAGCGTCCCTTCCTTCAGTCAGCGAATAGATCTACTAGCGTCCCTCCCTTGAGTCAGCGAATGGATCTACTAGCGTCCCTCTCTTCAGTCAGCGAATGGCTCTACTAGCGTCCATCCCTTGGGTCAGCGAATAGATCTACTAGCGTCCCTCCCTTCAGTCAGCGAATGGCTCTACCAGCCTTCCTCCCTTTTAAGTTGGCGAACGGCCCTACTAGCGTCCCTATCATTACCCTTAATACATCGCTGCACAATTTGCTTCCCGTCTGTTGCAGCGCTGATACCACGCTCAACGGAGCACTGGTCGACAAGCATCCAGCCGAGTCCTGCGTTGTGCTGACGAACCCACGCAGCGTCCTTCTCCTCCTCCCCCACACACCCTCTTAAAAATCCCATGTCCTAGATACCGTTTTCATTTTTTCTCCTCCCAGAGTAGAAAGAAAACGCGAGGCCGCCCTGGGATAAAGACCCCCCCCTCCCAGACTCGTTGCTCTATAGGTTCTATTATTACATAGCTGGTTTCTCTTTGTTTACGATCAGTTACGCTAAGATTACATAGCCAGAACATAATTTCCATAGCCAGAACATAATTTCCATAGCCAGAACATAATTTCCATAGCCAGAACATAATTTCCATAGCCAGAACATGATTTCCATTGCCAGAACATAGATTTCCATAGCCAGAACATAGACGTATAAAGATAGAACATAGATCTACATAACTAGAACAGATTGACATAGCCAGAAAATATTTACATAGCCTGAACGTAGATTTGCATAACGACGACAGTTCGTTCTGGAACCAGCCTTTTGAATAAAGTCCTGTCATTTCCAGAGTTTCCAGTGCGTCACCTTGAGTGAGCTGGAAGCCAGAGAGAATGTGCGTTACGGCCAACCCAAAACAGAAACATGGACGCTTATAACCTTTGGGTGCAAAAGAACCAGTCAGTAAAGATTAGCATAATAAAGGCAAAAAAGGGAATAGAAAAGAATGGAAAAAAATGATAAATGGAAGAGGAAAATATGAGGGTTGGTGTGGAAAGTAGAGAGGGGCGGGAACTGGCTGGGTTAAGGGATAGAGATGGGAGGGAAAAGATTTAAGGGGGATGAGTGGAAGATATTAAGGATTTCTTGAGGGATGAATCAGTATCTTGCCTAAAATTGACTTTTATGTGATAGATGAGGAGATAAAGGAGAAATGAGACCTTTCATATCCTGTGAGAATGTTGAGAAGACTGGAAATGATGAGTTGGTAATGAATGGAGGTGAGGAGAATATGAGTGTTGGTTGTGTGAGGTGGATAGACTGTGGGAGTAGGATGTGGGGTGGAGGCGAGGCATGGGTAGGGAGAGACACGAGGCGAAGCATGGGTTTGGAGTGACACGAGGCGAGGCATGGGTAGGAAGTGACACGAGGCGAGGCATGGGTAGGAAGCGACATTAGGCGTGGCATGGGTAGGGAGTGACACGAGGCGAGGCATGGGTAGGAATAAACATTAGGCGAGGCATGGGTAGGGAGTGACACGAGGCGAGGCATGGGTAGGGAGTGACACTAGGCGAGGCATGGGTAGGAAGTGACATTAGGCGAAGCATGGGTTTGGAGTGACACGAGGCGAGGCATGGGTAGGGAGTGACACTAGGCGAGGCATGGGTAGGGAGTGACACTAGGCGAGGCATGGGTAGGGAGTGACACTAGGCGAGGCATGGGTAGGGAGTGACACGAGGCGAGGCATGGGTAGGAAGTGACACGAGGCGAGGCATGGGTAGTGAGTGACACCAGGCGAGGCATGGGTAGGAAGTGACACGAGGCGAGGCATGGGTAGGAAGCGACATTAGGCGAGGCATGGGTAGGAAGTGACACTAGGCGAGGCATGGGTAGGAAGTGACATTAGGCGAAGCATGGGTAGGGAGTGACACGAGGCGAGGCGTGGGTAGGGAGTGACACTAGGCGAGGCATGGGTAGGAAGTGACACTAGGCGAGGCATAGGGAGGCACTGACAAGTAAGGCATGGGTGAGGAATGACACCAAGTAGAGTGAGGGTAGAACTTCAAATGAGATATGCGTTGCAGAACGTTCGAAAGAAAAGCACACACACAGTGTAAAGATAATGGAGAATAGAGAGTGTAGAAAATACCTAGAAACAGAATAAGAGTTGAAATAATTGAAGAAGAGGTACAATAATATAGTAAATTTTTTCAGTATGACACACTATACGTTTCTGAAGAATGTGTGGAAACGGAGAATATTATTCGGGGATTCAGAACTGAATATGTTCAAAGGAATAGTAGACTCAAATATCATATGGATGCGAGCCATGGGCTATAGATAAGGCTATGCGGAGGAGGGTGGATGTGTTGTAAATGGAATGTTTGAGGACGATATGTGATGTGAGGTGGTTTGATCGAGTAAGCAATGAAAGGGGAAGAGATGTGTGGTAATAAAAAGTGTGTGGTTGAGAGAGCAGAAGAGGGTGTGTTGAAATGGTTTGGACACATGGAGAATGAGTAGGGAAAGATTGACAAAGGATATATGTGTCAGAGGTGAAGGGAACAAAGAGAAGCGGGAGACTAAATTGGAGATGGAAGGATGGAGTGAAAAAGATTTTGAGAGACTGGGGCCTAAGCACGCAGGAGGGTCAAAGACATGCACGGGATAGAGTGACTTGGAACGATATGGTATACTGGGGTCGACGTGCTTTCAATGGACTGAACCAGGATATGTGAGGAGTCCAGGGTAAACCACAGAAAGGTCTGTGGGGCCTGGATGTGCATAGGGAGCTGTGGTTTCTGTACATTACACGTGAGAGCTAGAGAATGGATGAGTGGATGTGTTCTTTCTTAGTCTATTTTTAGCGCTACCTCACTAATATAGGAAACTGCAATCGAGTATGAAAAAAGATCAACATATAATGGGCCACCAGGGGGACGAGGGCATTGGTTCGAATCCTGGTTTCGGCAGAGGTCCACTTGACACAGGGGTTTAAGGTTTTAGAAAGAGCAACTAGGGGAAAAAGAAGAGGGAGGAGGAGGCAAGAGGGAGGAGGAAGGAAGAGGGCGGAGGAAGGGAGAGGGAGGAGGAAGGGAGAGGGAGGAGGAAGGAAGAGGGAGGAGGAAGGAAGAGGGAGGAGGAAGGAAGAGGGAGGAGGAAGGAAGAGGGAGGAGGAAGGAAGAGGGAGGAGGAAGGAAGAGGGAGGCGGAAGGAAGAGGGAGGCGGAAGGAAGAGGGAGGCGGAAGGAAGAGGGAGGCGGAAGGAAGAGGGAGGCGGAAGGAAGAGGGAGGCGGAAGGAAGAGGGAGGCGGAAGGAAGAGGGAGGCGGAAGGAAGAGGGAGGCGGAAGGAAGAGGGAGGCGGAAGGAAGAGGGAGGCGGAAGGAAGAAGGAGGAGGAAGGAAGAAGGAGGAGGAAGGAAGAAGGAGGAGGAAGGAAGAAGAAGAAGGAGGAGGAAGGAAGGAGGAGGAAGGAAGGAAGGAAGGAGGAGGAAGGAAGGAAGGAGGAGGAAGGAAGGAAGGAGGAGGAGGAAGGAAGGAGGAGGAAGGAAAGAAGAAGAAGGAAGAAGGAGGAGGAAGGAAGAAGGAAGAGGAAGGAAGAAGTAAGAGGAAGGAAGAGGGAGGAGGAGGAGGAGGAGGAAGGAAGAGGAGAAGACATCTGAGAAGGGTGTTATGACATACTGAGAGGAAAGTTTTAAGGGCGTATATAAAAAAAAAAAAATATACACAAGATTCTATGATAATACTTTGAAAGAGTCGTCGGAGTTTGGGTTGAGGTGCAGTCGCCTCGGGGGAAGAGGGATGAGCCTTGGGAAACACAAAGGCGACTCGGGTAGGAAAAGAAAAAAAAAAAAAAGGGGTTTGAGCTAAAAGCACACAGTAAAATTTGTGATGAATATGGACGATGTGAAAGGAGGAGAGGGTTTAGGGGGAGGGGCAGAATATGCGAGGCGCGGGAGACGATGCGAGGGATAGATGGATGGATGGAGGGATAGATGGATGGAGAGATTGATGGATGGGGGGGATAGAGAGATGGAGGGATAGATGGATGGAGGGAATTGATGGATAGAGAGATGGAGGCATAGATGGATGGAAGGATTGGTGGATAGAAATGGACGGATAGATGGATGGATGAGAGAGAGAGAGAGAGAGAGAGAGAGAGAGAGAGAGAGAGAGAGAGAGAGAGAGAGAGAGAGATACTAGCCTTAACACAATTCACATTCAACTTTTTTTCCCCTATAACCAAAACTTTTCATTTTTTTCTCATGCCAACTTCATGTTGGACGCCAGATGATACCACGAGTGGCTGAGTATTTCTCTCCTTTTTTTCCCTGAAGGAACTACTTGAGAAATCCTAAGTGAAATATTCTATTGCACTGTGTTGAAAAGCAAAAGCTAAAAAAAAGAAAATGTAGAGAACTTCTCAGGTCCTCGTATGTTAACCGAGTAATTAACTATATCACAGTCTGTGCCTTCTCCACTCGCCACCACCTTGGCTAAGAACCTTGTGTCCACAATGCACTCCAGTTCGGGAGAGGCTGCCAAGTACGGCCTCGCTCGCTAGGAATAGCGATGTCTAATCAGAGTAACTCAGAGTCGACGAGGGTCGAGTTCATTTATGAAATGACTCGGTCCGTGAAGACATGGTTGTCATGGGCCAAGTATAACTAGACGGGGGTTTAGTCTCTCGCGTATCATTATGCAGAGGAGCCTGGCAAATGTCCAGACATGCATTAGTAAATGTTGGACTCGCTGTGTATATATATATATATATATATATATATATATATATATATATATATATATATATATATTTGGAAAGGATCACAATTTTTCGCGTGATCAAGATATTCCTACGAGTCCACGGGGGAAAATGAAACACGATAAGTTCCCAAGTGCACTTTCGTGTAATAATCACATCATCAGGGGAGACACGAGAGAAATATAACAGTCAGTTGATATACAACGAAGAGACGTAGCTAGGCCGCCATTGGATAGACATGTAATTGTCCAAGACAGACAACGAGCGTATGATATATAATGTATATATATATAGTATTTCGAATAGTTGTTTCCCATTATACAGTCCCTTAGCCTAGCGGTTAGCATGCCTGCCTCTTGCACAAGGGGTCCCAGGTTCGATCCTGGCTGTTGGAGGTTTGTATGTTCTATGAAGGTGCGCGTTCATATACACTTTATTCGTGTATATATATATATATATATATATATATATATATATATATATATATTAGAACTCTGACAACGTGCAGATACGCAGTAAGAATATACCTTCTACAAAACCGCATCATTATCATTAATACATGGAAAAAGGAGTCGAGATAGACTTGCTGCGAACCATCTCGCACTTCATGAGTGCTCATGGTTTCCCCACCTCCTCCTAATTGAAGCGCGGTCATGAAGCTGCGTAGAACCTCGTAAAAGGAAGTCGGCAAATTCTGATGCAAGGTGGCCGGGTGATGCAGCAGTTAACCGAGGTTATAACTGGAGGGCATAAAGGGGGTGTGTTCGCCATGGTAAATGAAAATGGGTCGTGGCGTCGTGTACTGAAACAGGACTGGTGGTTAGGAACACCTGCTTTGAGGGGAGAATTATCATGCATTCATGAATAAACGAAGGTGAGTTTTTAGTTTAAGTCCAATGAAAGGCATGCAAATGAGACTATTTGATATGAAGGTGTTCGGAGATGCAGCTGGAGGGATGTCTGATCACTCCTTGTTGGAAGGTGAGCGTGGAAGTTTGTGGTGACTTTAAGGAAGAGGAAATGAGAGGGGCGTGGGTAGTGAGATGTGAAAGTAACTGTGTAGAAAAGAGGCTCTTGTGCGGGGGACACTTAAGGTAGACTGGGTGTAGACTGGCGTGAGGTGAGAGTAAAATGGAACCAAGGGTGTGTAGTTTGTGGAGAATGGAAGGGGGTAATTAAGAGCGCATTCGATGTATGTGTGGCTGGACTGTGTTGCATGTGGATGGTTGTATGTGAGGAAAAGACAATTAGTATTGCGATGAAGATGTTTAGTTATTAGTGGAAGAAGAGAGGAATGTATGGATGTCACCCGTAAGGAAGGAAGGCGTGTGATTAGGATGTGTACAAGAGAAAGCGGTAGGAGGTCAAGAGGGTGTTTGCAGGGATTTTAAAAGAGAGAAAGTAAGAGACTGGCAATTTTTGGTACTTGTGCACCAGCTTAGAAGAAGGTGGATGCGAAGCAAGTGTTTAGGGAGCATCTGCGTGAGTGTCTGAAATGATTTATCTATAAGATGAAACGAAAACGGGAGTCAGATATGTATGAAAATATATGTAATGAGCAGTTGAGTGGTTATTGAATATGACGTTTTTCACTTCCTCCAAAGTTCTTATATATTTTCCCTCGTCTCTTATTTTTCACTTTTATTAATCACTCTATATTTGGATTAAGGCCCGGCCTTGATAGAAACTTTGGTCCGTGACTTGAACCTGATTAAGTGCAAATAATGGATAACAAAGACTCTTGAAAATTGGAAAGTTCTTCATTTTAAGAAATTTAAGGAGTACGATTTTTTTTTTCACTATAATGAAAATCAATACAACAATAGTTAAAGGTCGTTTGATATTACATTAACATTATAATTTGAGCAAAATCATACTTTTATGTGCTTGTGCCAATGTGATACAAGAGTAATACATTATGTAATGTATTGTAGATCAAGACTGAGAAGAATACAATGAAAAATAAGGTTCACGTAACAGTGAAGCCAAGACAATCATAACGAACGCATACACGTATATATATATATATATATATATATATATATATATATATATATATATATATATATATATATCGAAGAGATGAAGCTTCGTCTCTTCGATGTATATCAAGTGACTGTTATATTTCTCTTGTGTCTCCCCTGATGACGTGATTATTACACGAAAGTGCACTTGGGAATTTTTCGTGTTTCATTTTCCCCGTGGACTCATAGGAATATATATATATATATATATATATATATATATATATATATATATATATATATATATATATATATATGAGACGGAGAGATTAGCGAACAACTACTCCCAGATACAAAAGTAGGGGACTCGTAATCTTATTTTTCCTCCCACTTAATTGATAAATGACATTTACCATAAACATTACAAACGAGTTAGCCTAATCAGATAATAATGAGGCGGAGACCGACCTGTACAAATGCCATGTATAACTGGGTTGTCAGAAAACTAATTTATGAAATGGATTTATTGCTGTACCTTGCCTTATGTGTCTGCTCCAAGACCCTGTACCATCTTCTATGGTGCTCCCGCAGCGCCGGGCAAGCCAGCCACGTTCACCAGTTGGGACCACAGGTCGTAAAGTGTAGTAGTGATGTAAGTGTGTGTGTGTGTGTAAGTGAGGTAAGAGTGGGGCCATTGAGAAATAAGTGATCACTGTGTTCATTGTGATAGTTGCCATGTAGGCTTGAAGAATTTTAAGATACGTTTAATCGTTGTTTGTAATATAGGAATGAACGGTGTCTAGGGCGAGAATTAATACCTCGTTTATGTCTGGGGAGTGTCGTTTCACATGGTTGTATATCTAGTGGGGTGTTGAGGGGAAGTTGTTTAGCATTCTCCTGGTTCTTTCGATTTGTATATGTTTAATCTCTCTTGTTTTTTGAGAAGAGGATGACCAAAGAGAATAGGTCACTGTATTATATATGTATGAATGGCATAATTGGATTATGGATTATGTGAAAGGCGAGTGAAAGAGACTTTTGGATGTAAACGAGCTGAGAAGGGCAGCTGATGGGATGTTTGATCACTCCCACCTTGTGGAGGGGAAGGTAAAGACTTGGAGAGGTATTTGGCAAAGAGGAAGCGATGGGAGGTATTTAGGGAAGCAGTGATGGCGTGTGCAAGAAATGGACGTGATGTGCGAAAGGTGGGCAGATTAGAAAGGGGAAGTGAGTGGTGGGATGAAGAAGTAAAGTTGCTTGTGAAAGAGAAAACTGAGGATTTTGGGCGATGCAAATGATGGAGAATATATAAGAAAAAGCGGGAGGAGGTCAAGAGGACGATGAAGGGTTTGAAAAAGAGGGCTAATGAGGGCTGGGTTGAGCGAGTATCGGTAAAGTTTAGGGAGAATAAGAACGTGTTTTGGAAGGAGATGAATTATATGAAAAACGCAAGAGAACAAGTGGGAACTTCCGTGAAGGGGGCAGTAGGGGAAGTAATAACAAGTAGTGATGAAGTGAGGAGATGGAATGAGTATTTTGAAGGACTGTTGAATGTGTTTGATGATAGAGTGACAGATGTAGGGTATTTAGGTCGAGGTGGTATGTAAAGTGAGTCATAGAGTGGGGTTTGGTGAGGAGAGAAGAGGTGGTGAAAGCTTGCGTAAGTTTCCATAAGGGAAGAAAGAAAGATGCTGGAAGCGGTGAAAAGATTTGTGGTGTATTAGTAGGGAGAAGAGTGAACGGTACCAAGTGAAGATTGGGCTTCGTTAAGGGTGTGTGATGTCATCATGATTAATTTGTTTATGGATGGGGTAGTGAGAGAGGTAAGTGCAAGAGTTTTGGAGGGGCGAGTGTGCCATCTGTGAAGGATGAGGGGGACTGAGAAGTGAATCGGTTGTTGTTTGCTGATGATACAGCAAACGACAGCTAGAGAATGGAAGAGGATGCTGGCACTTGATTTTAGTCTGTTCCTGGCGCTCCCTCGCTAAAGTAGGAAGCTGCAATCAAGTATTTTTTTCTCTCTCTCTCTCTCTCTCTCTCTCTCTCTCTCTCTCTCTCTCTCTCTCTCTCTCTCTCTCTCTCTCTCTCTCTCCAGCACGAACAGTATCATCTTCAATTAAAATTTTCCAAAAGTGTAGAATGTTATTATGTCTGCCCAGAGTTAGAGGGGGCGGGCGGAGGTCCCTTTCCACCTTGTCCCATTAGAAGTCTTGCCTGGACGAGGTAGCAAAAGAATTATCTTCACATTTTCCGTTCTTAAGATCATTGTAAAACTTGTGTTATTTATCCAGGACCTGAGCAGCGTGGGTGAGATCACAACTGAGCATGGGATTAAATCTTCTTTAATGGTCAAACTTGGTTTACAATTGTACTGTGGTTTCCAATGGAATGTTCCTTTTTTTTTCCTTTTTTTTCTCTGTATTTAGTTTTTTTCTTTTGCTTCAAGGTTGAACAATTGCCCATTGATTGGGTAAAGATCTGTGATGTATGAATACTATCAAGGTCTTTACCGAAGTGTGTGTGTGTGTGTGTGTGTGTGTGTGTGTGTGTGTGTGTGTGTGTAATATTTTTGATATATCTGGACACTGTTTTCTATTTTACGTCAAATCTACAGAAGACTCGAGACAAAGAAAATCACAAGTGTTATTGGGAAGCAATATTAGGAGAACATGAGGGTCATATACACATGAGAAAGTCTAATGATTTTATTATTGTGAATGATTGGATTTTTCTATCACCCCCTCTACTGAGTGTTCTTTCCCTCTCTACTACATTTTCCATCCACCCAGTGGTGGTGTTCCTCCATCTGTACTACGTTTTCCATCCACCCAGAGTGTTCCTTTCCTCTGTTCTACATTTCCCTCCCTCCCTGCGAGTGTTCCCTCCCCTGTACATGCCTACATTTCCCTCCCTCCCTGCGAGTGTTCCTCCCCCTATACATGCCTACATTTCCCTCCCTCCCTTTGAGTGTTCCCTCCCCTGTACATGACTACATCAGTCATTCTTCTCCTATTGCAGGGATCCAGGGAGGTCTGCCCCAGGTGTCGTACGTGAAGGCCATCGATGTGTGGATGGGCGCTTGCACAGGTGAGTCTCCTGTCAGCCAGTGCCTTCGAAAAGGATTATTGAGATGTGTATAGATCATGGACACTATCCACACACACACACACACACACACACACAGACACTAGAGGCACTGAACCACTGGACACTCGCCCAGACAAGTGTGGTCTGTGAGGATCTGTTAAATCAAAAGGCAAATGAATGCCTTCCTACAGAGGAGCAATTACGTAAGTGAAAGAGAGGTGATGTGTAAAATACCTCATATATATATATATATATATATATATATATATATATATATATATATATATATATATATAATGTTCAGGAACACTTATAAACTGACATAGAAGAATTTTCAGTTTTCAGAAGGCTTTACTAGGAGGCAATAGCCTAGGGAAGTCCCTTCAAAGAACCATATTGTCAGGTGGGTTTATATCCGAGGGCTCGGGTCTAAACTGATGACTCCCGTAGTCCACTATGTTGGCAGCCAAGATGGATGTACGTTGGCAGTTTGCTCCCCTACGCCTCGCGCTGTGTAGTCAAACAGCTCTGTAGTTCTGGGAAAGGCCACTGCTCTACAAGCATTCTTACAACACTGTTGTTGTCAGTCGCATTTTTGTAGGGTGAGGCCTGGAAGCCTCGAGTGTTGTTTGGTATGTCATTTTCCAAAGGAACTTTGTCCACTTGTGTGGTGAAAAGATACAGTGGATTTTTTTCTTTTTTGAACGTTCGACCGCAGGATGGAGTGTGCGTTGCCAAACTGTGGCATTTAAGATTGGGTTGGCATTTAAGGTAGGGTAGCATTTAAGGTTGGAGGTGGCATTTAATGTTGGAGGTGGCTTTTAAGGTTGGGTTTGGCTTTTAAGGTTCGGGGTGGCATTTAAGGTTTGGGGTAGCATTTAAGGTTTGGGGTGGCATTTAAGGTTTGGGGTGGCATTTAAGGTTCGGGGTGGCATTTAAGGTTCGGGGTGGCATTTAAGGTTCGGGGTGGCATTTAAGGTTGGAGTGGCATTTGAGGTTAGAGGTGGCATGTAAGGTTAGAGGTGGCATGTAAGGTTGGAGGTGGCATTTAAGGTTAGAGGTGGCATTTAAGGTTCGGGATGGCCTTTAAGGTTCAGGGTGGCATTTAAGGTTCGGGGTGGCATTTAAGTTTGGACTGGCATTTAAGGTGTGGTAGCATTTACCACTGGCCCCCCAGAGTAGTGCTGTGCTTGGGCTAACAAACACTTTCCCCTCGGCATTAGTTCTTGCGGGACTTTATCAACTAACAATGTGCGCTTTGAATTCCACGATATTCAGGTACGTTCCCTGCAGCCGCCAGGGTTTTCGCCTGTGTTTAATATAAGGACCTAACCTAACCACCCACCCACCCTCTCTCTTCCTCTCCTCCTCCTCCTCCCTCACCACCAGCAGCGGCAGCCTCGAGCCAGTCCGTACTGGGAAGCTAATACGGTGCTGGGATATATAGTATTGCTCCAGGAGAGAGAGAGAGAGAGAGAGAGAGAGAGAGAGAGAGAGAGAGAGAGAGAGAGAGAGAGAGAGACGCTCTTCTTTTTCCCTTCCAGTTCCTCAACTTTAGGCAACATTTATTGATAATCTCGACCTCCACATTGGGGCTCTTCTTTCACATATTTCTCTCTCGTTTCTTCCCCTCCCTCCCCCTTCCCTAAAGTCTCTCAAAACGTGTCATGTCTTTTTTCGATAGAAAGGAGGAGAAACGCTCTCGAAATACAATATTTTTTTTTATTACTTTTTTTTTCTTGTCTATTTTCTTGCATGCAGTTCATAGTCTTAGCTCGATCCGCTTTAGGTTGGGATTGGTCAGTGGAGTGTAAGCTGTTTTCCAATCATTATTCCGGTCCTCCTCGTATTTCGCAATCCAATCGACAATACGAGTGAGTATATAATGCCCAGGCAACGTACTCTACACTTGCGTTGCTGACAAGGGACGTTTTGTTGTGAGAAAAATGTCCGAGATGCTTTGTATCATTCGTGTTGGCTGTTAGAGACTCGTGGGGTAATTAAGTGGCAATACTTCTCGCTCCCGTTGCCACCGTTGACACTCGGCAACGGACTGTGTGTCCAGGCCCTTACCTGGACAGCCCTCTGTAGCTGGAGGCAGTACGAGAGTCTCGTTATGCGTCTCGTGAGTAAAAAAGAAAAAGGTAATATTGTGGTGTGGGTTTTTAATGTGTGTGGCCGTCCACTCGGTTGGACCCCGCGTCTGGCTGGCTTCCTCCTACGACTTGCAATGTGTGTGTGTATTGTGGCTACATAGATGTAGCTGTTGTATATATAAAACAGAAAAACACACAGAGGACGACTGAGATGCTGGTCTCTCTCTCTCTCTCTCTCTCTCTCTCTCTCTCTCTCTCTCTCTCTCTCTCTCTCTCTCTCTCTCTCGCTGCCTGACGGGGCGATGGTCTCTCACTCTCTCTCTCTTTCTATCTCTGCCCGACGGAGGTCGAACGAAACGAATATAAGAGCGGGTGGTTTGAGCGCCCGGAGCATGTCTTCCCTCCCTCAACTCGTCCATTTAATCACTGCGTTGTTATCGTACCCCTTGCGGCTAACGCATCAGTTTCATGTGGAATAAAAAAAAAAAGAAGAAATTCCTGCTCGTTAGAATACACAGTGGAGATCTGCATATCTTTCCCGCGTGTTTCTTTGCTTCAGTGGAGTATCTCTCTCTTCAATTTTTTTTTTTTTGAGGTGGGGGGGGCCCAAGGGTAAGTTGCTCTTCTGAACACTTGTCATTTTCCCCAAACCGTTTACCAAGTTTCGTGCTTTTCAACTTTTGATGTATTCCTCTATCGTTCATCAGTATGTCCCCTTATTTCTTTACGTATTCTTTCCTATATTTGTTACCCATTATGGGATATTCCTTATTTTCACGCTTGTATCATATTCTCTCTCATCTTTCGCTTGGCTTACCTATTCCCTCCTTTGGTTATTGAGACACATCTTGACTCATTATGGTCTAAATCTTTTTCTTCATAGTCTCTTCTGTTTCTTATTTACTTCCCCATACTTGATCTGCACACCTGACTCAGCTCCCGTATGGCCTTGATATATACCTGGCATACTTACCCCACCGTGTGTACATATGGCTACAGAGCCTCGCATTAAGACCCACACATCTTAAATATGAAATCTTCTATTAGTCCATATATATATATATATATATATATATATATATATATATATATATATATATATATATATATATATATGACTACTGATCCTCAAGCCTGATTCCCACATCTGGCTACTGTGTATCTTGCATTTCGCACAAGCATGACTACTGTGGACACAATTGACTTTAACATACACTTCCTTGAATCATCCACTCGAAGTTGCCCTCTCACACACCCGACTTAAGCCTAACACCTGTTCGTGTATTCTTATGTGTGCAAAATTTTGACAGAAATGTCCTTCAGTAACTGAAACACCTGACTAATCACGGGTAGGATTCGAACCCTGGGAAGAACGTCCATCCACCTCGGCCACACTCAAGTTACAAAGACACAGCCACTAGTTAAGTGTTGGTACACACACAAATAAAACACAAGTACACAGGTGACTGTTTTTTAACTTCGGTGTGACGTATTCAAACGCCCTTACTTGGGTCTCTTTGCTGGTTCACATAAGTGAATGAATCCCTCGTAGGGTGTTCATCACCACCATGTAACTTCGACTTGCCTCACGTAGGAGAAATCTGTGACACTTCAAGACCTCCGGATCTCTTCTTGAGGCCAGAGGGCGTGTGAGTGTGTAGTAGGTGGAGAGGGAGGTCCTCTTTGGTACGGCTGTGTGGAGATAGCGTGTCATGGGCCATCGGATCTAATGCCGGAGATGTAACCTGTGGGCCAGTGTGGTGGTTGGGTTTTCTGCCAATAGGTGGCGGGCTGGTTGATTCACTAGAGGATAATGTTTTCTCTTTGTTTACGTTTTACCACTCCGAAGCGTGCGTGTCAGTCAGTCACGTCATTCCTTTAGCTTATTATTCGTTTTGTTTATCATTCTTCCCACCTGTTGAGCAGCTGATTTCATCATATCGTTTCTCAGTTAACTGGGGCAATATATTCTCAATATAATCGTATTTCTTTTTAAAGTTATATCTGTTTATCTTCATATTTTATTTTGTATATTCATTGTTTATTCAGTTCATTCTCGTCTGTATGTAACCCATGCCTCTCATCCATACAACATCGCTACGACTATTTCACCTTCTAACATACCTCTTAAATGCCCCAAACTTTTGGTCCCTCACCCACCCCCATGACTCGACTCAACACCTGGATATACAAAACACCCCTTCCATTCTTTCCTCGTCTCAGGCTCTCATACACCAACCTTCACCTGGAACCAGCCACCCTCCTCTTTCTACTTATACATTAATTTCCCTCGATAAAAACCTCCTCGCCGCTTCTAATAGCTTCTCTTCCACACCATTATCTTCGATGCATCTTCCACAAAAATCTCCTCCCTTTAAATCTCTCTCTCTCCTACCCAAATACCCTACATCTCCCACCCTATCATTAAGCACATTAATCTTTCAAATTACTCGCTCCATCTCCTCCTCCTTTTATCACTACCTGTTACCCATTACCCATTAGCCCCCCCTTCACCGATGCTCCGTGTGTTCTCAGTTTTTTTGTTCCGCTGTTAGATGCCTTCCGGAACCACTTAATCTCCCTGATGTTTACTGATGCTCAAACCAAACTCTCATTTGTCTTCTTTTTCAGCCCCTGCCCCAACCACTTGACCTCCTGTCGCTTTCTCCTTTCTCTTACATGTCTGTCATTTGTACTATATATATACATATATATATAAATATAAATATAAAATATATATATATATATATATATATACACATATGTAATACATTCGCCATTTCCCGCGTTAGCGATGTAGCGCGAAGAAAGAGGACTATGCCATAAAGGGAATATTCTCACTGGGCCCCCTTCTCTGTTACATTTTTTTGGAAAATTAAAAACGGGAGGGGAGTATTTCCAGCCCCCCTCCACTCCCTTCCCTTTTAGTCGCCTTCAACAACGAGAGAAAAAAATGTATTCAGAATGGAAATTGAATAAAAATGATGCGAAGGAGAACAGACATAAGGAAAGGGAATGTCGAGTATATGAATGAGAAAAGGAAAGGCTTTGATATAGACGAATGTTATGGAAAATATGGAACGGATCTTCTTATGTAAATGTGTCATGCTATCAAAAGAATTCTTAATGGATGAAATTTATTGAAGAGAATTTACAGAATTACGTGATAAAATGACAGTATTGATACACAAATTCTGTGATATAAGAGGATGTGAAAGAAGACTCGGGTAATAAAACGAGATACCAAGAGTCACTTTCAAGTCCAACCACCTCCCCACCACTACCATTTTCTCCAACGTCGTCGTCGGTCTGATTGTAATTGCTCGTAAGCAATCGGATCTAATTAGTCCCCGAGAGTTAATTAGCTTTATCGGTTCGAGTTCATTACGCCGGGTGTAACACACTTGTGTGTGTGTGTAACGGAGTTCAGTTTCCATCACACTTCAGTCAAGGTCATTTAAAGGGACAGTTGTGACTCTCTCTCTCTTCGTCACACATAGGCACACACACACTCACACACACACACACACACACACACACACACACACACACATTAGGGGCTACGTCTTTCGAAGGATTTCTGGGCAGGCTTCTTCCATACTATCTTTTCCTCCATAGGATAAAACTTTTGAGTTCGTTTGCGTTCTAGCTGTATCGGTAGAGCCCACACCCCCATTCTCTCTCTCTCTCTCTCTCTCTCTCTCTCTCCTCCCCAACTACCGCCCCCACCTCTTCTCACATGGCCTCCTCTCTCCCACCCCCTCAACTCCCGATCCTCTCGTCTCCCAAGTCCACTACCCTTCCACCACTGCAGCCTCTCCTGCTCCTCCCCATTCCCTTGTCATCGCCCCTCCCTGGACTTGGACTTCCTCTCCCATCCCGTGACTTCCGTCCAGCTCTCCCTTGCCTCACTCTCCTGCTCTCCGTCTCTCTCCCCATGTTCTTGCCTTCCTCTTGTCCCCCTCTCTTTCTCTGTCTCTGGCCTCCTCTCACCCATATTCTTGCCTAGCCACATCTCCCTCCCCCATCTCCTTTCCAGCACTCTCCCCAGCCATCTCGCTCTCACTACCCCTCCCCATCATATCTCCCCCACTCTCTCCTCCCCACCCTCCACTCCACCATTCTCCCCTCCCCAACCTCCTGTCTGCCACTGTCTCCTGTCCAGTTTCCTCTCCAACACACACACACACACACCCTGCCCAGCCTCCTCTCCAACACACACACACACCCTGCCCAGCCTCCTCTCCAACACACACACACCACAGCCCAGCCTCCTCTCCAACCCACTTCTCCAACACTCTCTCCTCCCTAGCCACCCTCTCCATCACAGACTCTCCCGCTGCTGGGGACCAGATCGATGAAGGGGTAAAACACACCCTCGTCCATCCCGAGCGATCTCTGCTGCTATCATGATAATATACATAAAATAGATTAGTTCACTACACTTACAATGTTAGCGGAAACCGAATCTTGTGTGCTATTTATGATGCTGATTGTTTCCACACGTTAATTAGATCCAGAACCCTGGTACAGCCATCATTAACCCCCCAGCAATTAGATGGTATTATCCCAAAAGCTTTTTAGCCCAAGATCAAGAAGGAAGAAAAAAAAGCTTTATTCTTACTCTCTCTCTTGTATATCTATTTTTTTTTTTTGTTGGATGAGGTTGGGGTATAAACCATGGAAAGGTCTGTGGGACCTGGATGTGTGGATAGGGAGCTGTGGTTTCGGTGCATTACACATGACAGCTAGAGACAGAGTGTGAGCGGATGTGGCCCCTTTTTTTTCGTCTATTTCTTAGCGCGACCTCGCTGGCGCGCGGGGGGGGGGGGGGGGGGGGGTAGCGGTGAGGCGATTCTCTCTCCTGTGAGGCGAGGTGGCGTCGGGAATCGATGAAGGCGAGTATGAATAAATATGTACATGTGTATACTTGTGTGTGGATATGTTATGTAGATGTTTGTATATGTTCGTGTATGTGCATGTATGTATGTGTTTATGAGTGGATGGTTTTTTCTTGGTCTGTTTTCTGGCGCTACATCGCTGACGCGGGAAACGGCTATAAAGTATAACAAATGAATGATATTTCAAGCTTTTCGTTTTTATTGGAACATCTGGTCACGGATAATCCCAGACGAGCACTAGTGTATAGCACTAGAGTGGGAATAAATTATACACAATCTTGATAAGTCGAGTTTGCAGACCAGGAGCTGTGGATGTTGCATCCGCTTTTGATTTCACATACTGATCTGGGAGTCTCTCTCTCTCTCTCTCTCTCTCTCTCTCTCTCTCTCTCTCTCTCTCTCTCTCTCTCTCACACACACTCACAAGCTCTCTCACGCACAGTCTCTCACACACACACACACACAAACACACACACTCTCTCGCTCTCTCACACAGTCACTTACTCTCTCTCACACACTGACTCTCTCTCTCTCTCTCTCTCTCTCTCTCTCTCTCTCTCTCTCTCTCGTATTTGCACTTCTAGTGCTATAAAACCCTGGATACCTCCAGCCATTTGGCTGGCTCACTCTCCCCCGTTACCCCCTGGTCATTAGCTTGTCCGGCTCGTTAGATCTCCCGCGTTCGTTCTGTCGCTCCATTAACTTTCCTTTTTATCTTTTTATCGCATTATGGCTGACGGAGGGGGGGGGGGGGGAGGGGGGAGGTCGTCTGCCTCAAGTCTTCCTACAGAAGCTGTACGTGATGGGTCGTCGTCTGTACTGGTCTAATGACTTCATCAGTGTGTAAGTTTATGCTGGAAAAAGACAAGGAAAGGAGGCACCCGCTCACATCCATTTTCTCTTTATCACCCCATGGGTAATGCACCGAAACCACAGCTCCCTATCCACGTTCAGGCCCCACGGACATTTCCATGGTTTCCCATGGTCGCTTCACGTGCTTTAGTTCCGTCCATTGACAGCACATCGATCGACCCCTGTATATGACATCGTTCCAATTCACTCTATCCTACGCATGCCATTCTCCCTCCTGCATGCTTAGGTCCCGATCATTCAAAATCTGTTTCACTGCATTTTTCCTTTTCCAATTTGAATATATATATATATATATATATATATATATATATATATATATATATATATATATATATATATATATATATATATATATGCCACAGTCAGAACCATGTTAAATGAATAGGTGAAATACTCTAGTAAGAGAAATGAATCGAGTATAAAAAGAGATTACCTTTGGCTTTGGAGGTGTTTGCAGTCTCGACTCGCGAGGTGTCGGAGGGGTATGAGGAAGAGGAGGAGGGAAAGACGAGAGTATGGAAACAATGCATCATCATCATCTCTTGGCAAGGAAGGAATGATGAGAATTTATCCTAACGGAGGAAATAACTTGGTTTTTTTTAATTTTTTTTTGACCTCGTCTGGAAACCTGACCTGCGAGTATAGCTTGGGTATAGTTAACGGAAGTTTAGGGGGGGGATGGTTGGTGGGAGGGTGTATAGCGTATATAGCCAGCCAGCCGGAGGGTGTATAGCGTACATAGCCAGCCAGTGTACCAGATAGAATGGTACATACGTCGAAATCTACCACTGTGATTGGATTTCGCTCATTACGACTTTCTGGGACCTGCATCATGCAGTGTTTGGGTCTATATCCCTCGTGCCTCTACTGGTGAGCCGACTTACACACACACACACACACACACACACAGATATTACGGGTTTTGGTCTTTGGAAACATATGCTGTCATGTCTATTTGCAATGCCTGGCTACGGGCTTCTGTTCGTGTTCACGAATATTCCTTTAATGGAAACGACAGATGTTTACAATGTTTTCTTTTTTTTTTCAGTGATTCGTAGTTAATTAAAGGCCTTGATTGAAAATAAATGAAGGAAGGTTTTTACGATTATCAGTAAAGGGATTTTTTAATGTATCATTTAATGATGCAAATTAACGGAATGCTTATGGGATCTCCATTAAAACCGATCCTAGAAAATGCCCCTTTTTCTTTTGGGTCATTACGAAATGAAATTGGCTTGCTTATTGCCAATGATATTATAAAACTCTGATTTATAAATCAAACTGTTTGTAGATGATACATTTCTCGTGTTTAAGACCTATAATTTAAAGTCTCTCTCTTGTTATTTCGCGTTCATGACATATCTGAGCGTGAGAATATGACGTTCACATATGATGTAGAAAGCAGTCGAGTTAATTTATATCTTTGGACTGTAAATAAGCGACTGGATAACGCGTTCGAAATGTCATCGTATATAGAGATCCCACGTATAATGATTTATTTACAAAGTTCAGTTGATACTAACTGAATTTATAGCAATTCTAATCCTATTCGTTTATTTACAAAGTTCAGTTAATACTAACTGAATTTATAGTAATTCTAATCCTATTCGTGTGTTGCCTAAGCAGCTTTTAAGGTATGATCTGTTCTTTTTTTTTTTTTGGAATACAATGACGAATCAGAGCTTCAAAGAAAACCTCTTTATGATGAAGGGTTCGCTCTTCTTTTCACTGATACATGTTGAGAGAGGGAGAAAGTTGTAACTAATGCCTTAGCTAACAGGGGAGAAAACCTGGAGGCAATGGTGTGTTCCCAGAGCACTGGCTCATTTTACAGTGTCCAGCAAAGTTGTAATGTACGCAACAAACTTGTGGGAAATTGTTTAATGAATTTTAAAGTAAAGTTTCGGTCTGAGTAATATTCAGGACGAAGGATAATATGAAAGAGCTTCGTTAGATTTAAAGATGTTGTTCCCAGATGTTTACACACAGGCGTCTTTTCTACTACAGTACGAGTACACGCGTGGGGGTTGTAGGGCATTTAAGATTAAAAACTACACCTTGAGATCTCTAGTAATAGAGACTTTGCGATGTTCAATGTCTATGGGTGCTCCAGTGGCCAGACCCACCCATAGTTTTACTCGAACTTCAACGTGGAGGTTGGGTTTGTGTGGAGCAGTGATAGCTTGAGGTATAGCAGCAGGCGTTTTTACTCCTTTCCCTCGTATGTAGGTTGTACCAAGCCCCAAAGATGAAGCTTGAACTCTCAGATGAACACACTTATCCAAGCTGCAAAGATCAAGCTTGAGCTCTCAGGTGAACACACGTATCCAAGCTGCAAAGGTCAAGCTTGAAGATCAAGCTTGAACTCTCAGATGAACACACGTATCCAAGCTGCAAAGGTCAAGCTTGAGCTCTCAGATAAACACACTTATCCGAGCTGCAAAGGTCAAGCTTGAGCTCTCAGATTACCACATGTAACAAGCTGCAAAGATCAAGCTTGAACTCTCAAGTGAACACACGTATCCAAGCTGCAAAGATCAAGCTTGAGCTCTCAGGTGAACACGTGTATCCAAGCTGCAAAGGGCAAGCTTGAGCTCTCAGATTACCACATGTAACAAGCTGCAAAGGTCAAGCTTGAGCTCTCAGGTGAACACGTGTATCCAAGCTGCAAAGGTCAAGCTTGAGCTCTCAGGTGAACACATGTATCCAAGCTGCAAAGGTCAAGCTTGAGCTCTCAGATTACCACACTTATCCAAGCTGCAAAGGTCAAGCTTGAGCTCTCAGATGAACACACGTATCCAAGCTGCAAAGGTCAAGCTTGAGCTCTCAGATGAACACACGTATCCAAGCTGCAAAGGTCAAGCTTGAGCTCTCAGATGAACACACGTATCCAAGCTGCAAAGGTCAAGCTTGAGCTCTCAGATGAACACACGTATCCAAGCTGCAAAGGTCAAGCTTGAGCTCTCAGATGAACACGTGTAACAAGCTGCAAAGGTCAAGCTTGAACTCTCAGGTGAACACACGTATCCAAGCTGCAAAGATCAAGCTTGAGTTCTCAGATTACCACATGTAACAAGCTGCAAAGGTCAAGCTTGAACTCTCAGGTGAACACACGTATCCAAGTTGCAAAGGTCAAGCTTGAACTCTCAGGTGAACACATGTATCCAAGTTGCAAAGATCAAGCTTGAACTCTCAGATTACCACATGTAACAAGCTTGCAAAAATAAAGCTTGAGCTCTCAGATGAACACGTGTATCCAAGCTGCAAAAATAAAGCTTGAGCTCTCGCTCCAACACGTGTAGAAATCAACTCATGTGAAAGTCATTATCCCATATTGTACGAGATCTTGGCCGTTGATTGAAGCTGGAATTCTTAAGCTTTGGAAGCTTTGTATGCTTGTACAGATAAGCGTATCATCATTTCGTGTGGAGGTTCGACTGTAATTATCCGATTCTAAACGCAGGTCTGATAAGAAATTGGTACATACGTTTGGATTAAGTATTTGCTTTAAAGAATGTATGAGAAATATTTAGATAAACAGAATTAGTATGTGGCATTTATGGATCTGAAGAAAGTATATGGTAGGGTTGACAGAGATGCCTTGTTGAAGGTCTTACGAATATATGGTGTAGAGGAGAGGTTTATTCAAGAGTGTAAGGCGCGTATGCGAATAGGTTGAGAGAAGGGTGAGTGGTTCCAAGTGAAGATTGGTCTACGACAGGAGTATGTAATGGCATCATGGTTGTTTGATTTGTCTGTGGACGGTGAGGGCGGTATATATGCAAGGGTCTTGGAGAGAGAGGAGAGTATGCATTCTCTAGAGGGTGAAGGGGTTCTATGAAGCGAGTCAGTTATTGATTCTTGACGCCACACATGATAGATTAAAGTGAGAAACTGTAGAAGTTGGTTAATAAAAGCATGGTTACAATGCTTAGCAGTACAGAGTGATGAGTTAGTTGAGGTGCGAGTTTGGATGGAGAAAATAGTGATTGAAATGCTTTTAGATATCTGGGAGTAGAGATGGCAGCGTGTATATATATATATATATATATATATATATATATATATATATATATATATATATATATACGTGTGAGCAGGCAAAATAGTATCTTTAACACACAGTTTGTTGAAGACCTGTGTATACTTAACATTCATTCGCTTTCTGTTAGCTCATCAATTTTTCTCGCTGCACATTTTGCTTACGGTGATCTCGCTGAGTCTAGTTTAATTTCTTTTTTTTTTACTATCTTGCAGTGTGGAGGAATGACTAGCAAGATTCTCAAGCTACATGTAATGTATTTCATTTTTCATGTTAGCTGAGACGGCACGGGGAACTGAATTGAGGCCATCTCATTACCGCTATATAGGTTCAAATCCTGTTTACGGTAGTCGGTCCACAGTCAACCCAGCTGTTCGTCCCTCCCTAAGGGTTGGTCCATAGAATATGTACCTGGTTCAGACAGGTCAATGAATTAAGAAACAGGTGAAGGGATTAGGGCACAGGTCACGCTCGACGACCCCATCTCTATCAAGTTACAAACTCGGGTTAACCTTTGTTTTGGGAACATATTTACAATTTTCTCGCTTATAAAGTTATATTATTTACCATTTCGCTATCCTACTCGTACCTGGCTCCCTCTCCTCTTCTTGCTTACATATGCATGACTGTTTCGCTCGTATATGCAGTGAAAAGGGAAGGCGACATTGCACAAGTGAAGAATTAGACTTTATATAACAATCATATCGAGGAATTAAGATACCTTTAAATAAGAATTTAGGAAATTAAGGAATTGAATCCCCTGGGCTTTTTATCAATGAAACATGACAAAATAGATTCAAAATCAGACAGAGGAGCTCTCTAAGGGAAGAGGAGAACAGGGGCCTTTGGGACGACACTTTGAAAAACTCAAGACCAAGAACTGGAGAAAGATGAGAATGACTTAAGATGCCACACAGCTCTGTGTCCCTAACCTTGTGGGATACGGAAGTGCATTAGAGTGGTAAATCCTAGGAGCAAGGATGCTGAGAAGACCTCTATGAAGGTTTGCTTGCATGTTCTATCACATGGGACAGATTTAATGATCTTGGGGGATGTGGGATGTTAGATAGGCAATTGAGACATCTGTTGGTACACAGTTACGAGGGAAATCCAGAGGTGATTTCGATCGAGCAGAAAGGATTCACTGTGGCTAGATGGTGAAAAAGAATAAATCACATCTGAGCTGAGAATAAATTACAGCTGTGGGATAAAAGAATAAATTCGTGAGATAAAGATTAACTCGTACCTGTTACAGAGCATGAATTGTTATTTTGCGATATAAGAATTATATATCATCGCTGTGAAATGAAAAGAAAGAATTATAGCAGAGGGAAATTAGGTATATCTGTGAGATAAGAATAAATTACAGCTCTGAGAGAGAAAAAATCATAGAGAAAAATTATAAATTATAACTGAGATGCGAAAAAAAAAGGAATGAATTATATCTTTGAGATGAGGAAAGGAAGGAAAAGGACTAGTAGATAGCCGGCGTTCTGGGAGGGAGGACAGGAAGAGAAGATATTGAGGAAGGGAAGCAGGAAGACCTGATGGAAAGGGGGGCGTGGGTAGGTTATGTACGATGCTAGGTGTATGTTTTTAGATTTGGAAATCTAAAGACCTTTCAGCCGTGGCAGCCACACCTCCTCTCCCTCTTCCCTGGAGTTTCCAGGGATGGAGAAAGGCAACACACGCACACACACACACAACACGACCTGGAACGCATCAAAGAGGTAACTACGCGAGTTCAGAACCCAGCACTGGAATGACTACCGTACCCAGATTTCAGAGATCAAACGCGCAAACGTATATACACCATTTTGGTTTAGCTCGGCTGTGTGTGTGTGATCGGGTGGAGCCAAGCCGACATGGCCTGAGTGTACCATCTGCATATCAACAGCCTTATAATTGGGTCTGAACATTCATTCTCTGCCTCTACCTTCATTGCTTCACGTGCTCCGATGTCGAGAGAGAAACTTTCTTTACAAATGCCCGTTCCAATGCCAGAGACTTGCAAAGCTCTGTTTGCCTGTGTGGTGCACCCGACTACATTACGAGAGGCAGCTCAGAAGAACGAGTAAATACAGAGTCATAAACTGTACTCGAGCTCCATCGAGTCGCTGTCATGAATCGTAAGATCAGAAAATGTTAACTGGCTGACTCAGAGCAGGGAAACCAACCATCATGTTACCAGCAGCATAGACTCGACATGGCTCTCCACAATAAGACACGCGCCTCTTAATGACAGTTTACACGCCAGGGAGGAAAACAACCAAGTTAAGGTCCAATAACACAGCCCCGGGAATGGGACATATAGAAGGCCCTGGGAATGGGACAGCCCCAGGAATGGGACATATAGAAGAAACATAAGAATGCGACGACAAAAGAAGAAAAAGGCTTTCGCTGCCTTCTCCTCGCCATCTACAAAGGATATGCTCTCCCCCTGAGATTGAAGGCGACCAAGGTAACACATAGTAAAACCAAGACTGCCGGATAGCAACACGAAGACTGCCGGATAGCAACACGAAGACTGCCGGATAGCAACACGAAGACTGCCGGATAGCAACACGAAGACTGCCAGATGGCAGCACGAAAACTGCCGGATAGCAACACGAAGACTGCCGGATAGCAACACGAAGACTGCCGGATAGGAGCACGAAGACTGCCGGATAGGAGCACGAAGACTGCCGGATAGCAACACGAAGACTGCCAAATACCAACACGAAACTACCAGATACCGGAGCAAAAAATTCACAGAACCATTTCCCTGATACGTGTGCCAGAGGAAATATTTTAACTTAAAAAGTCTACACCATAAACCAGCGTCGTTAAGTACGCCAGAGATCACCGTAGAACAAAGACTCAGTTTCCTGAGCCAGCTTGCTCCCTCAGTCACCCTCCTCTTGCCAATGCTATTCCTAACCCACACAGCAGATGCTTCCACTCTGGTAGGGAATATGAGCACAGATATGGACGACAACAACGCCACTCTGGGTGTTGTATCTGGCAACAACGCCACTCTGGGTGTTGTATCTGGCAACCAACGCCACTCAGGGTGTTGTATCTGGCAACCAACGCCACTCAGGGTGTTGTATCTGGCAACAACGCCACTCTGGGTGTTGTATCTGGCAACCAACGCCACTCTGGGTGTTGTATCTGGCAACCAACGCCACTCTGGGTGTTGTATCTGGCAACAACGCCACTCTGGGTGTTGTATCTGGCACCAACGCCACTCTGGGTGTTGTATCTGGCAACCAACGCCACTCAGGGTGTTGTATCTGGCAACAACGCCACTCTGGGTGTTGTATCTGGCAACAACGCCACTCAGGGTGTTGTATCTGGCAACAACGCCACTCAGGGTGTTGTATCTGGCAACAACGCCACTCAGGGTGTTGTATCTGGCAACAACGCCACTCAGGGTGTTGTATCTGGCAACCAACGCCACTCAGGGTGTTGTATCTGGCAACAACGCCACTCTGGGTGTTGTATCTGGCAACAACGCCACTTTGGGTGTTGTATCTGGCAACAACGCCACTCAGGGTGTTGTATCTGGCAACAACGCCACTCTGGGTGTTGTATCTGGCAACAGCTTCGAAAATGGATTGTGAAGTCGAGAATATCGAGACGATTTTACTATTCTGGCGACAAGGAATATATATCAACGGATACAAATCACTCAAAAGAAAAAAAACTTCTTACGAAACCAGCTCACAGCGGCAGCAACTTACAAGAAACTCTACATTGAGAGTAACCTCACTGCACGCAGATGACAACAGCGAACACGACAGATGAAAGTGCAACTGCGAGACACCGTCTTCAGGGACATCCACCACACAAGACGACCAAGCTAAGAATCTACCACAGAAACACGTAAAAACCAAGTAACCTCATCATAACCAACCAGGTGTACTAGAAATATGGCCACATTACAAGAATCCAACGGAGAGATGAATTCATATGTCAACAAAGAGACTCTGTACTCCTTACCAACCTCGTCCACTTGGGAAGGAGAACCTGTACATTATCAAGAAGACTGTTTCTACCACACCTTCAAGACTGTTCCATCAATCTACATGTCACTAACCACAACACTGCCCTCACACGAGACACGATTGTTAAATCTTACAAGAACATTACGCCATGAACAAGACATAAGACTCCTACACATCGCTGGATCTCTAATCATCGAAGAAAAACAATCGAAACTAGACAACCAGAACACAGGACAAGACAGATTACTACTACTACTACACGCCCCAGCATCGCGTACCAGCCAATAAGAGCGCAGCGCTACATGCACGTCCGCCTACTGGTATTACCCAGTCTCACTCAGCTACCCACAGTCATTCCCAGCTGCTCCAAACGCTCTTGATGATGATATAATGAATTCCTATCAAAACGTTAAGACAAGCAAAGGAAGCATATAAAAAAAGGGGCAACTTAAAATCATTCAGAAAGACTCTGACAAAAGAAAACGGTATCTGGTCATTTGAACAGAATATGTTTACAAGGAACTTGATTTCAGTAATGGCGAACGATTTCCCCTCCTTTACGTTCTAGGATCTTGCCTTCGTTTACGCTAACCAGAGTGCGGCAAACATAATGATCCTTCGTCCGTAGTTCACATGTTCCTAAGTACCTATTAGGGAAATTGGTTTCCGATAGCTTGTCCTTCTTCATTGGGGTTCATATGTTTGCTTTTTTTTTTTGCTGCATGATTACAGTTGGAAAAGTGAGGATATGTGTATAATGTACTTTGAAACAAACAAGTCTGTTTTCGTATAGGAAATGGAATAATGTTGTAAACACAGATGTACATACGTGTGTACTCGTGAGCATTCACTCGAGATGATGAATATATTAGCAGTATATCAAAATATATACTGATATACGCATATAGCCACTTTATCTTCGACGAGGCATATACTCATGCACTTCCATGCTCTCCTTAACACACGCACACACACAGAGACCTCTATGTTAAAGGGGTTATCGTTACTGACCATGTGTCAGCACGGGCCAGCCTGGAATCGAGCCCGCAGTTGGCTAACAGGTAACTCAGGCGTTTACCCTCTTCTCGGGGCTGGTCGATAAATGGTTAGCTGACTTTGGCTGGTGTGTGTCTGAAGAAGTAAAGACATGGGGCATAAATGCAAGGTTAAGAGACGGGGCAGCACAATTGTAAAACTTTCTCCCCGTAAAACACAAACACACACACACATACATACAGCGAGGGGGGCAACAGGAGGAAAGAGCGTTTCCTACATCTAGCAAGACTAGTATGAACTGCAAGAAGCTTCCTCCACCTGCCTTAGCTCAAAGATGGTGAGGGACGAGACTGTAAGGGGGAGTCCAGTAATTGCAATAACTCTTAATGGGATCATTTATATGAGGGAGGACGGGCAGTAACGAGACAACATATGAGAGGTCCAGGGCGTCGGACAACATATTGAGAGACGGTGTCATCTTCATTTGAGCTGAAATTCCAATTGGATTATCTTGGATATTAGAGAGGAACTAATGCGAATGATTGGGAGTGACTCTGTACATCTATCACCAGTGCTGTGTGTCATAGACAAACAACAGCTAACTCGCTTCTCAGGTCTCCTGTATCTTGCTAAATTACATATTTACTCTTCTTTCCAAGACTTGCATTCACCTCCCTCGCCACAATATCCATAAAGAATTCAACAACCATAGTGATATCTCGCATCCCCTGCTGCAGACCAAATTGCAAATAATTTGTTTCATCAAATTTGCTCCATAAGTTATTTTCCATCATAGCGCAATCAAAATGGAAATAAAATCAAATAGATTATTCCTTAGTTCGGTGCCATTTTCATCCCTTTGGCCATATCTGCTTCAGAATTGTGGTCACGAAGTTGTTAATAGGAAGTAAGGCAGCTGAATATGAAAGCATTTGTTTCTGGGTGTTGGATTAGATTCGTATGTTCGTAACCATTTTAAACTTTCAACAATGGTATTGGATCATCCTTCCCTTAGGGTTATAATATTACTCTCTCTCTCTCTCTTTGGCTTATTGATAGCGACACAGCCCTATCTCGATGGCTTGATAACAGTGAAACTATTATTTGAATAAGTGGCTTTTCATTACTCAGGTGCAATATAGTCACACCTTTCAAATCTGAAATTTCTTTGACGATTGTAAAACCTCCCCAATGGGAAATATAGCAACTATGCAGACTGGTCCAGGCAATAACTGGTGTTAGAGGAATTACATCGCTGGACACGTGCAGACATTCATATAAAGGGGCCAGGCATCAGATTGCTGGATATGCGTTTCTTCTCTCTCTCTCTCTCTCTCTCTCTCTCTCTCTCTCTCTCTCTCTCTCTCTCTCTCTCTCTCTCTCTCTCTCTCTCCCCCCCAAGCGAAGTCATGCAACCGTAAGTTTCCTGGTAGAAAAAAAAAGAATATTGTCCATAAGTTTTCAGTCGAGCCTATTCAAACCCACCCTGAGCTCTCTCTCTTTTATCATTGCCTAAAGATTTAGTTCTAAAAAGATTTTACTACTTCTACTTACGACTCCAGGAAAATATTAAACACTTTTTCTTTCTTATATTCTTGTATGTTTATTTTCGCCTTCGTGAGCGAGGTAGCGTCAAAAACAGATGACGGAGCCTTAGAGGGAAAAAGATTCTTCACTTGGCTCCTTGCACTGTTCCTTCATTTGGAAAGGAATGTAGGAGGGGAGGATTTCCAGCCTCTTTTAGTCGCCCTGTACGACACGCAGGGGGCACACAAGCAATGTTCTTTCTCCCTCATCCCCAGGGATGGTAGCCAAACATATAGACATTCTATAATATAAGTTATATGATCTCGAACTTTGCCAAACTATGTCGTTTGAAGCTAGAAAGTTATGAAAGAAACTGACGACCATCAGGATTTTAACATCAAAGATTTGTTGAAATCGGGTCTAAAGATTTTTAATATATCGCCAAAGGGGATTTACAGGAAGTCGTTTGATCAGACTTGAGAGGCGCTTGACGTATTGATGAAACGTACGTGTTTGATACCAGCCAGGTTAATTGGGAGACTGATGACATATGACGCTGCCAAAGGGATATTGAATCGTATCAAAAACGAAACCAGTCAAGGGAAAGGAGTAAATGAGAGAGAGAGAGAGAGAGAGAGAGAGAGAGAGAGAGAGAGAGAGAGAGAGAGAGAGAGAGAGAGAGAGAGACGTAAGACTCCATATCGGCAAGAGATTTTGATTTTCCATTTACCAAAGATTCTTTCTCTTTAGGGTTACGATATGACAACAGAAAAGTCTGGGGAACGGAGTGTATCAATGTAAAACGATTACGAAGGTGGGAAGAAATGGAGGAAAAGTTGTGAAAAGAGCGAGGTACACTCTCCCAAAAAAGTATCGGGACCCCCTGGCTTAAATTTTCTAATAATCTACAACTGGGTGACCGAGATTAGAATTTGCCCTCGCTGCCACCCTGATGTAGTTTACAACTGTTATCAAGGTGGCAGTGAAGCCAAGTTTTAATCTCTCTCGTTTAGATGTAGATCATTGAAACTTTCAGGTCTGTAGGGAGAGGGGTGCCGATACTTTTTTTGGGAGAGTGTACGTGTGAAGAGACCTTGAAATATCTTCTGTAGGAATACGATCGATAAGTACCTTCTGGACTACATACAGGAGACTGATGGAGTCCCGTAACACAAACAGGAGTTAGGAAATCTATTCTTGCAATGTGTCTCCACCTTTCAGTCTTCCTTTATAGAAAACGCGACTCGCGTTGGTTGTTTGTGTTTGAGTCCTATCAACTACCAGGGTCATTAAGGTCGTGGATGTCAAAGTTACTACACTTTCTTCAGGAGTTACTTATAATTATAAGACCACTTACATTCTCTGTGTAAATATGAGGTCCTCGTGTGACATGACACGGTGAGACTACATGTTATTTATACAAATCTCGCCACTCTATGAAGGATGTGGAGATGCGTCGGGTTCTCTGATTGGTCGTCTGCCGATCTCTATTCCCAAACTCTCCAATCACGCGCTGCTATTTCGGCTCTGCTTTCGCATACACCGCGCTGTCTAACCTCGTGTTGATGTTAGGTCTCAAGGTAATATGTGCTGATTCCAGAGCTTTCCTGGCCTTTCTGTCTCCATAGCTCGGGGTATATCGTTCTTGCCTCGCTCCGCAAGGAAGGAGCAAACGCCCCTGGACTTGCTTTGTGGATGAGTAGTGACTTTCATCGCCCTCAAGCTTTAGAAAGTGTTTGGGTGGATTTGCATGTGGTCGTTCCCTATTCCGATACCCAGACATGACCACAGTAGACGTGAGTGTCTTTGAAGAGTCCTCCAGACTTGACAGGGGGAGTGGGAGGTCATGCCTTACTTGACCTAGAGTGTGTGGGCACAGGGACCTAAAAGCTGCAGCCGTTGCTTAGGAAAGACGGGTTCTTTGGGACCATTAATGGTCCTGAGGGTAGCTGTATGCCACCCAATATTGGTGGTGATGCGGGTTCGATTCTCGGATGCGTAGAGGCGAAGGTGCGTAGATTAATTTACAGGTGAAAATTACGCGTCCTTGTATATGTAAGTGTGGGTGTGTGTGTGTGTGTGTGTGACTAAGCTTCCTTGAGGTTACGTCGCATATAAAACGTCCCCTTTGGCAAGGCGATATCACTAGGAAGTACAATCTCCTCAAAGCACTTCACACTTCTAAGATGTCCACATGCCCTGCTACTGGAATTAGCGCAGGAGCCTTTCTAAAAGATCGTGGGTAGCATCAGATCTCTTATAGAAATTCGTCCTGGGTATATACAAAAAAAAAAGTGAATAGGAAAAGGTATATAGTGTGTGTGTGTGTTTGTGTGCCTGATAATGGATGGTGAAAAATCTTACTGTACTCTCCTTCTATCAAATATTGCTTCCCTTCTCCTAAAACCCGAATGAGCATTTTTCTTGCAACCTCCAGTCTGAAACGAATCTTTCTCAAGCTTATTGGCTCTTGTGTATATTGCACTTCGGTGGCTTTGATACCCCTCAAAATTACGAAATATTTTGTTCGCTGTTTTTCAAAATGAAAGAAATAAGATCAGAGAATATTCCTTTCTTTTTTTTTTTATTAATGGAATCATTAAGAATGATTTCATATCCATGAATTTCACAGCTTCAAAAGATTAATTTTTATATTTTCTAATGACAGAATTGAATTAATTTCTCGTGTTCAAAGGGGCGGACCCAAGACTAGTAGGCTCCAGTGTTATTTCCTCGGGGGCTTCGAAAATAATTTCCCCCCCTTCCGTCTCCCATCTTCCGTTTTCTGACACGGTCCAAAACATTCAACATTTTTCAGGAATACTCCCAAGATATATTCATGGGCCTTTGATGCCTCGGGTGCCTTCTTCACTGAGGCTGAAGTGCCTAATTCTCCATGTAAAGTAGGATAGAACCCTTTGATAGGAACCCAACAGCTATTTCGGTCTGGTTCCTTCCTACCTTCCTCCCTTCCTCTCCCTCCGCGTCCCCGTCAGCATCTACCGGAGAACGTGAGATCGAAGACGTCCTCTCCGTCTTCCTCCTCCATCGTGGCAGATGTATGTAGAGATGTGTCATGAACCCAGCCCATGAGATGTGGTATGATGACCCACCAGTGTCATGCCCAGGTTTCTAAGTGTGAGGGAAATGTCTATACACCTTACCGTTGGCCCACACGGATGCGTTTATACCCCACTCGGCTTTTAATGTATATCTTTCCCGTTGCTTCTTGTCTGAAATTAAATACTTCTCGCTCCTCCATACCTTTATATATTCATTATATATATATATATATATATATATATATATATATATATATATATATATATATATATATATATATATATATATATATATCTCTAACAGCCAGCCTGGTTCGATCCTGGCTGTTGGAGGTTTGTATGTTATATGAAGGTGTGCGTTCCTATGCACTCTCTCTCTCTCTCTCTCTCTCTCTCTCTCTCTCTCTCTCTCTATATATATATATATATATATATATATATATATATATGTGTGTGTGTGTGTGTGTTTGCCACTCGTTTTCTGGATTCACCTTTTTCCCGTTGCTCCATCTCAAGACTTGTATATGCTTCTTGCTGTTCCCTTCCTGGATTTAAGGAGTCTCGTTGCCTCGCTTCTTGCCTGGGTGGCAAACTCAGGCCAGAGAATAGTATCTAACCAACGTACATCTCTCTCGAGTCTCTAGAACCTAGAGACACATCTGTGATGTTATTTCCAGAATATGTTAATGTATATCTTATGTATTTATTCAGCTGGGTTAGCCCCAGTTATGCAGGAGAGAGAAAAATGTTGGATTTTCATAAAAGATATATGAAGATGACCTTCTGTCGGCTCTCGAATAGCCTTCGAGGCTGTTTGAGAAGTTTTGGAATTTGTATGACTACATCTGAGGTGAATAGATACCATGAAGTTTATGTGTTTTAATCCTTTAAAGTAGCCGTTGTTGATCTTTAAGATCAGGGTCCGATTCCCTTAAATCTTGCCTTTGATCCTTTAATCAGATTGTCTTTTCTTTTTGAATGGCTGGGGGAAAACAAGTGTAATGTGTGTAGTTGAGGTGGACATTTCTTGCCTTTTGTGGCTTGGAAACTGCCTTCAAAGGCACTATGTTGCTACAGTGAACTACAATGAATTATTTTTTCTTTTAACTTGAATGCCATAGTCAAGGCCAACTCATAAATGCTATATATATATATATATATATATATATATATATATATATATATATATATATATATACACACATCACCTAAGCCAGGTATCCAGTTGATCGACCAACCCCTAAGGAAAGGTGAACGGCTAGGCTGCCTGTGGACAGTCTTGTACAATCATTTTTCGAACCTATGCGCTCAACCCCTGGTGGCCTGTGAATGCATCACTCACGGTCAGCAACACTGAACCACTCCACCACGTAGGCCCTTAAGACATCTTTAATCACGCTTTTATATCTAGTTGTGTTCTGTTATTTTGGTTCTGCCTTAGCGTCTTTCGCCCTGATTTGAAATTGAAATTGACGGAGAGGGTGTCAGTTCTCCTCCAAGTAAGTATCTTTGAATCCACTTCAGTTTGTAAACGCAAATACGCATCGCAATAGTTCAGACAAGAACTCTGATTTCGTTTCGTTATTGCACGTTTAGATCTACGCAAATGTTGCTCATGCGAGTCAGTAATAAAATCCAGAGGCTACTTGGGTCTATTTTGACCCCAGGGTAGGTGCATCGCAGTCATAAAGAGACTTGCCAGTTCCAGCGGCTCGCCAAGACTGGTTATACGTCCCCCTCTGGAGGGCCATTGTACTGGGGCGTGGAGGTGGCTAATGGACGTCGGGAGAGCCATTTTACACACAGTTCTTCGATTAGAATACGAGACTTGATCGACTGGCTTGCCCTTGGATGCATTTGTGCGAATATATAACGCTCCGCGTCCGAGAGAGAGAGAGAGAGAGAGAGAGAGAGAGAGAGAGAGAGAGAGAGAGAGAGAGAGAGAGAGAGAGAGAGCGCCATTAAATGGTGTAGTTCGAGATTGTGTTCGGATACCAGATGATCCCGATGGATAGTGAAGTAAACTAATCAGGTTTGCATCATGCTGCTAATCTCTTCAGTGCTCCTGACCTGGTCTGGGGCTCCCGGGCGCGCGCGCACTGCACTAGCGGTGAAGTTCCGCGAAGCCAAACTGTCTTAGGCAAGTGCCAGCAGCATCTCCTCCTCCTCCTCTGTGTCGTCGACGAGTTCTGGCACTTAGGGTCACGTTATCAGGGAACCTCTACGACACAGGCGTCATACAAGGGCGCGGGTGAAGGCCTATTATATAAAACGTTTATCTCAAGCCTCGCATGACTTTACGAATGTGGTGATCCAATATTGACACTTCCTGGAGTTGTGAGCAGCGGTCCAGATTCAACGTTGGAGATTTCTTGCGCGAGAGCTGCAGTCCAGACATTGTCTTCATGAGGTCTTCCTTCTCTGGCCTTTGGACTGAAGTAACGTTTTATGACGAACGTTTTTATAAACTCGCCTTCGGAATAGAGCATTTTTTTTATTCGTTTTTCTGCAAGGGATGTTTAATAGTTTTTTTTTATCTTTCTCAAGAACAGAGATCTTGAACTTGTGTGAGCTTTTGGTCGAGTGTGTGCGCGGCTCGAGGCAACACGACACTGTTAGTATGAGGACTCAGCTTTGCTGAGCAACAAGAGGATTGGAAAGCTTTGCTGAGCAACAAGAGGATTGGAAAGCTTTGCTTAGCAACAGGAGGATTGGAAAGCTTTGCTGGAGATGGTAGAATATTGACTAAGTATCGTGAACTGGACTCGTGAATGTCTCTTTTGGAAATTCATTCATTCTTCAGTCCCATCTGCGTTCGAATTCTTTCCAGCAACAGCCTGGTGGGTATTGCTGGAATGGAGGAGAAGGGCAGAGGAGAGCTGGAATCCAGACTTGACTGAGGTTGGGTATTGCTGTGTACTGCAAGGTGGTGTATGCTCACTGCCAAAATACAAGAAACTATACTGGAAAAACCATTATTGGCTTCGTTCCAGAGGTGGAAATGAATTAGATGCATTAGGGCTCTTTCTTGTGTTGCTCCAGGAATATTAATCATTTGATTAATAAAGCTAGTTCTTGTGTTGCCATAGGAACATTAATCATTCGTTTGATTAATAGAGATGAATGAGTAGACATTCGGATCTTTCTTGATTATTATCTTCACCGCAGTGTACCACATCTTGAAATCTCGGGCAGACGTATGATTCATAGGGAGGAAACATTCTTGTGGATGTCCTCCTTTACAAGTGGTTGTGAAAAGAATTCTAGAAGTTGTGAAAAGATTTCTAAGGTTCTGGGAGAACGGTCAAATAAAGGCAAGACTTTATTCTGCTTGTATACGTAAAGAGCAATAAAGAACACTAATAAAGGGGTAGTTTATTTCCTGGTACTAATTTATCGACCAGTCTGTACGAGAGGAGGATGAACACCTAGGCTTGGTGTAGGCCGACCGCCACATCCTGAGACTCGAACTCATACTGGTCCAACCCTTGGCTGGCCCCTGCTGACTCATGGAAAGTATCACTCCCAGCCCCTCTCTGAGAGACCATATCGTCCCTACATCACACACACGGATCAGTTATTGTCGCCCACCCATGATGGGTTATTGTAGTAAACCCTTCTTCGCGTCTCGGGGTCACGCCCTACGAACGTAAAACATTTGTTATACGACTCACTCTAGCGCTCCCAAATGGCAATAAGTCACGTCAGCAACCGCCACTGGCTTCTCTCTGTCTCTCTCTATAAGAAGAAAACTACAGCATTAGCCGTCTGGGGAAGGGAATATAAGCCTCTTAAAAGCCTATAAAGGTAAATCATATCCACAGCTGAGTGTCTCATCCCCTTAACCCTTCACCCTTCGTTCCTCCTCTTGCAGGAACATTACCCGGCCATACCTCTCTCTCTCTCTCTCTCTCTCTCTCTCTCTCTCTCTCTCTCTCTCTCTCCTGCACAGCGTTCTCTTGCAGGGACATTGCATGGCCATATATGGCTCTCCCTCCCTCTCTCTCTTCCTCTCTCTCTCCTACAGGGTTCGTGTTCTGCGCGCTGCTGGAGTTCACTCTGGTGAATTACCTGTGGCGCAAAAGACCAGGAGGTTTTGGCGGGAGCGAGTCGGGGTCTTCGGGCGGCGGCAGCACCAGGCTTGGCGGACCTTGCAACGGCTTCAGGAACAACGAGGGAGAAGGTAGCAGCGGAGGCACAATCCTGGGAGCTGCCACACTCACGGTAAGAAGAATATGTCTTGAAGCTTAGTCTCCCTCCTTGACCTTAATGTTTACAATCACTGGTCTCGGATAGGTGGAAAAGCTCATGTCGTCTCCTCACTTGCTGGCCCCTCTCTCCCAGTTCCATATATATCCCCCCTCCAGGCTGCTGGAAAGCCTCGAGAAAAGGTGCTGTAATTGATCTCTTCGTGCACTCTGCCATAACTGGCTCGAAGACCATAGGGGGGAAATGGATGATGATAATGATGATAGCTTTCCATTTCAAGAAGGTTCACTTCTTGGGGCCTGCTGGTTCCCAGGTGATCTGTGCTTGCATTTAATGTGGTCTTAGGTGGATCTTTGCCTCAATGATGTGAACCGAGTGATAGACTGGATCATCGCTGGAGTGTGTTTGAGATCATAACCCTCTTAGGGCTCGTATTTACACACACACACACACACACACACACACACATTTATATACCATACTCACCACACTGAGGGATACGCTGTGCACACACAGCGACACCTCAAGTTACTCTCCTAACGCTGGTATTTAGGGAAAGTTACAGTTCTTTAAGAATTGATTTCTCCACCTTCAGCATGCAGGAAAGATCTCTAGTGATGGATTGGTGTGAAGTCAGTGCTACACTAGATTTTGTCAACACCCTGACGGTCCTTTGAGTAAGGGCCCGAGTTACATGCCACAAACACAAGACTTTCTGACATATTAGGTTGGATGATTACGATCTAATGTAAGATTACATTTCGTAATTCTGTGGACTACCCCATCTATCCATCCACCCCTAACGAACGAGAGATGCACTACCCCATCTATCCATCCGTCCCTCACGAACGACAAATCTATCTCTGTCCAGTGACCCATTTATCATACGAACAATCCTCAGTAAGTAAAGATTGTATCTTAACTACCATCCGTTCTTATAATGGTCGGTGTTACCGGACTCTGCCAGCTCGAGGATTCGCCGTCAGTGAAAGAGCACTTTGGTAAAGTTGTGTCTTCGGAAGTATATAGTCTCATTGACGAACTTCTCACTCTAAAGGTATCCATTTCTCCCTGCTACTGAAAGTAGCGCACGGAGCTTTTCGACACGGGTCGTGTGTAACACTCGTTTTCTTTCATAGAAATTGGTCCTGGGGTAATTACAAGCAGGCATGAATCATAAATGTATCATAAGGTAGCAATGATAAGAGATGACCAGAAAGCATTTATTGTTCCTGTGATTTATTTATTTATTTATTATACTTTGTCGCTGTCTCCCGCGTTTGCGAGGTAGCGCAAGGAAACAGACGAAAGAAATGGCCCAACCCCCCCCCATACACATGTATATACATACGTCCACACACGCAAATATACATACCTACACAGCTTTCCATGGTTTAACCCAGACGCTTCACATGCCCTGATTCAATCCACTGACAGCACGTCAACCCCGGTATACCACATCGCTCCAATTCACTCTATTCCTTGCCCTCCTTTCACCCTCCTGCATGTTCAGGCCCCGATCACACAAAATCTTTTTCACTCCATCTTTCCACCTCCAATTTGGTCTCCCTCTTCTCCTCGTTCCCTCCACCTCCGACACATATATCCTCTTGGTCAATCTTTCCTCACTCATTCTCTCCATGTGCCCAAACCATTTCAAAACACCCTCTTCTGCTCTCTCAACCACGCTCTTTTTATTTCCACACATCTCTCTTACCCTTACGTTACTTACTCGATCAAACCACCTCACACCACACATTGTCCTCAAACATCTCATTTCCAGCACATCCATCCTCCTGCGCACAACTCTATCCATAGCCCACGCCTCGCAACCATACAACATTGTTGGAACCACTATTCCTTCAAACATACCCATTTTTGCTTTCCGAGATAATGTTCTCGACTTCCACACATTCTTCAAGGCCCCCAGGATTTTCGCCCCCTCCCCCACCCTATGATCCACTTCCGCTTCCATGGTTCCATCCGCTGCCAGATCCACTCCCAGATATCTATATATATATATATATATATACCAACGTACCTTTCCTCATAAGAATCTCTTCGTCTCGTCCAGATTCGTCTCGTATCATAAGGTAGCAATGATACGAGATGACCAGAAAGCATTTATTGTTCTTATGATATCATACACCAACGTACCTTTTCCTCAGCGTTCCATTACACCAGCACACAAATTTCCCAGCTACCGCGTCCTGTCATACATCTTCTCTCTCCTCCTCCTCCGCCCAAAAGCGTTTTTCTTCACATGTCGACTGTAAGGATGATACTTCTCAGTCGCTTCTCCTCGCGAGGTTGTTTAGCCTCGTATATCAACCCCATGACTCATCTCAGAGCCAGGGTATAAACCTCGAATTGTTTAAAATTCTACAAATTACACCATGAAAAACTTCTCGTGGTCTCTCTACCCACTGGAGAGTTGACTTCGTTTATAAACTCCACTGCGTAGTACCTGTCCACTTAGTAATTCGTAGTGGACTAGATATTTATCTAAAGGGAATTTAGCCAATTAGGGATATGGGAATTACGTTAGGTGGTGAGAACTGGTGAGTTCGAGCGAACTGCCACCTGTTAGAGATTTCCGAGGTGGGTTGGTTGCTGTCCAGGGGAGAACTGTGTACTGAGCAGCCTCCCTTTCTGGGACTAGCCACTGGAGAACGTCTTCTTTTCTTTTTCTGTAGAGGATTTCAAGGTATGGTTCCCTACTATTTTGTGGACGACGCCACTCCTAGTGGTCGAGAGCCGTCCAAGTGGTTACCTGGTGTTCGACTTCAATTTTCCAGTCGTACTGAAAGAGGAAGTTAAATACACACATCAGATGTTTAGTATACATGTATACATATCCGCAATTTCCCGCGTTAGCGAGGTAGCGTCAAGAACAGACGACTTAGCGTAAGAGAGGAAAACTCCTCACTTGGTCCCCCTTCTCTGTTCCGTCTTTTGGAAAAGTGAGAACTGGAGAGGGGGGATTTCCAGCTCCCCACCCCTTTTAGTCGCCTTCTGCGACATTCAGGTAATACATGGGCAGTGTATATATATATATATATATATATATATATATATATATATATATATATATATGAACGACACGCGGAATACCAAGGAAGGTTGCCAGTCTTTATATATATTTGATGATTGTGAGTATACGTATGAGTGGGTATCAAGGGTTAGGGGTCACTTCTGGGTTATGCACGAGAGCCTCCAGGTGACCTGTGAATATTTGAGACTCTGATCCTCGGATACCGTCCTTCATAGCTGTCAGAATTCGTCCATAAGTGAATAGATGGGTAATTTCATTTATTTTTTTCCTCCTTCAATGCTTTGATGCCTTCAAAATTTTGATGTATTATACGTTCGTGACGAAGAATGTAGTTACGTTTTCTTTTTAGTTCAATAAAAGGGTCATTTCATGTTTTTTCTTCAACGATACTGAGATGCATTCAAAATTTTGATATATTATTTGATGTATCATATTTTTCAAATTGAATTGGGTTGTATTAACTTCCAATTTGTGTTTGATTTGGCCACTCATTTGCCATACCTTCAAAATTAAGCGTATTATACGTTCGTGTTAGAATAATTTTTCTATTTGCTGAACTGGATCATACCAACTTCCATTTTCTGTTTTAAATCGATGACTCGTTCATATATTGATGAACTTGTTCAATACCATAACATTAGTCGATCATGAACATTTCAGATCAAATTTTGATTTGACTCGCATCACTTTATCTTTCCTCACATGGTCGATAGTTTTTTTCTTATAGTTTTGATGACAATGGAGTAATTTTTTTTTCGTACTATTTGCCATTTCCCGCGTCAGCGAGGTAGCGTTAAGAACAGAGGATTGAACCTTTGAGGGAATATCCTCACTTGGCTCCCTTCTCTCTTCCCCTTTCAGAAAAAAATTAAGAAGAAAGCGAGAGGGGAGGTATGGAGTAATTTATGCATGTAAATTCATTTCCCTTTCATTGTCATGAACCTAACCTCGTATTCCTCACTTACGTGATGTGGTAGTAGGTCACACACACACACACACACACACACGAACTGAAGCTTAAATTGTAATTAATTTTGAAGAACTGGGATCCCCGACCCTAATCCCGAATGCTGGATGTATTCCTCTGTTCCTGGAAATACCTAAATGACCAGATGACCCATACGAATGCATTTATTAGAATATTTAATGCTCTATCGAAAAAGGGAATTGAAATATATTCGTATCTGTCAATCGCTTGCATTTGTTTTAGGATATTGTTATCACTTAGTCCTACTCGTACACTGTTTTGATATAATTTCTAGATAATATTTATCTTTTAGACTGTATTTAATGGAGGAAGTGATATTCAAATTAGTTTGTGCGAGTTCCCTCTCGTTCACACAAATGTAAAACTGCTCGTATATCAGGCTCTCGGTTTCTTTTTTTCTCAAATATTTTAGGGTATTCTTAATTAGATCTATCCCCGACCCACTGTGGTATTAATCTACGAATGTCAGGTAAATGGTATAGATATTCACGTCAGCTTTGGCGAGACTGAATTCATCCAAATCCATCAAATGGCTTCAGAAAATTGACTTTTTTTTTTATGTGGGCAGATATATATTGCCTCTTTACTGGCCAGGGTATTTTCGAAAAAATATTCGTATAGATTTTCGAGTTATCAAACTCATTTGTTTAGCAAAATAAGAAGATAGAAAACAAGCGAAGTAGAAGGAAGGTCTTGTGTTGCCTGGACGCCATCTATAGAGGCACCAGGATACATAGTCGCGATGCTGTATGTACCCGAAGGCCTATTCTTCACCTCGCTGGACGCCACACTATGTTCCCCCTTTGAAAACACAGTGGTGCGGCGTTCAACAAGGTGATAAATGAGCCTACTGATGTATACATGGTTATGTACCTTTGAATTTTAGATAGCTCTGGAACGCACCTTCTGCGCAAGCCGAAATGTTAGAGAAAGATGAAACTGTTTTCTAACAATTCTAATCCACTCACTCTGGGGTGATGGTTTATACACACGCACAGTGACACATACATACACGAAAATATATCGGCGAGATGCCTAAAAAAGGCATTAATACAATACTGAAAGAATACTGAAAGGTCTTGACACGTAAAAGGCTCTTGGTCGTGATGAAAATTCGCTGCATGTGCTATGGTTATCTGTAGATAGTCTTGGGATAGTCTTCAAAATATCGCTGAAGAAACTCAGTGCCAAGAGAATGGAAAAGAGCCATACTTGTCTATAGGCAAGGAGACCTGGAGGAGGAAGTGATCAACAGACATACTTTGGTTCAGTCCACTGTGTGTACAGTATACTATATTGATGATTATAGTGTAATATAGTATATCGTTCCAAATTACTCGATCCCGTGCATGTCTTTCACCCTCCTGCATAAAAGGGCCGGCCCCGATAGCTCAAAATCATTTTCATTCCATCCTTCCACCTCCAATTTGGTCGTCCGCTTTTCCTTCCCTCCAACTCTGACACGTACATCCTCTTTGTCAACCTTTCCTCACTCATTCTCTCCATATGTCCAAACCATTTCAACACACCCTCTTCTGCACACTCTACTACACTCTTTTCCTTACCACACATCTCTCATACTTTTTCATTACTTACTCGATCAAACTGTTTCATTTTTCCTCGTTGTTATCAGGGAATATTAGGTCATGCGTATCACTGTCACCTACTGCAATATATATATATATATATATATATATATATATATATATATATATATATATATATATATATATATATATATATATTGTTATCCCTGGGGATAGGGGAGAAAGAATACTTCCCACGTATTCCCTGCGTGTCGTAGAAGGCGACTAAAAGGGAAGGGAGCGGGGGGCTGGAAATCTTCCCCTCTTTTTTTTTTTTTTTTTCCCAAAAGAAGGAACAGAGAAGGGGGCCGGGTGTGGATATTCCCTCAGAGGCCCAGTCCTCTGTTCTTAACGCTACCTCGCTGAGGCGGGAAATGGCGAATAGTATGAAAGATATATATATTGCAGTAGGCCACAGTTAAATCACCGTGATTAGAAAACTTGGACAAGAATCGTCCTCTTTTATACCATTTCAAAGGATAACAGACAAAAGGAGACATCTCACCAGACCTAACCTCAACTCTCAGCCTCAGAGGGTAGTCTCTGTGTCACAGGGTCTTTGATCTCCATCACGTCAATGTGTCTCTTTATCAAGAGTCCAGATCTGTATTTTTCAAGAACATGTGATCCGCAATAAAATTCGAGCTTCCGCAGAGACTTGACTGGATTTTTTTTCGAAATTTATGGAACTCTCTCTGGAACGAAATGGACAAGAACCAGGGTCTACTGGGTGTGGAGAGAGAGAGAGAGAGAGAGAGAGAGAGAGAGAGAGAGAGAGAGAGAGAGAGAGAGAGAGAGAGAGTGGAATATTCAGACCCTTTCGGTTCCTGTGATGAAAAAGGCCACCCCCCCCCATCCCCGGGAAAATTCCGAAAAGAGAGAGGAAAGAACTAAGATATTCCCGGACCCTCGCATGTGAAAAAGATATATTGCATCTACCTCCACACCGATGGTGGATCTGTGAAAACCTGGAAACGAGAACTGGAAGTCTGACGGTTATCCCCTTCGTGACAAATTGACCTGGAAAAGAAAAAAAAAAAAAGGACTCCATATGAATAACACATTCTCCTTGAACCCATTCTCGATCCAGAATCCAATACTGTACAGATGCTTCGTCTCTTAAGCGCGTTCTGGATGCACTCTGGGTCTGTGTGGGATGGGATGTTTGAGCATTGAGATCTGAGAGAGAGAGAGAGAGAGAGAGAGAGAGAGAGAGAGAGAGAGAGAGAGAGTCTCTCCAGCCAGAAGGAATATTATGAGTCACCGATATGAAAGAGATCTTTAATGTCTAGTGCATTTTTTTTTTGGCGCCATTAAGATGCTCGAGATATTCAATATGACTTCGAGGAATAAAAAGGCGAAATCATTTAAAAGCCAAATGGATTATTTCAAATTCATGTATTCATCAAGTTCATTCTGCTAAGGGTAAAGAAGAGCTTTAGGAGGGGGGAATCTCCGTTTCCCGCCATTTTTTGGGAGTGACCAGAGGGTGAAGACGCCACGCACAACTCATCCATCAGTCAAGAACTTAAAGGCAATAAATGAATGTGAATTTAAAGGAACCTGATCTTCCTATGGGAGCTGATCTAGACTGGCATTCTGGCGAGGTCTTCACTGACAGAAAGGCAGTGCAAGACTGGAATCCCTCTGGGGCATTACTGTAGTCTTTCACAGGGAGACTATATCTTATGAATATCATCCCTACACTTTTTGCTTTCCCATTTCTTTGAAAATTGAATGATTAGGTTTATATGAGTTAAACCTTTTTATACTTTTAAATAACACAATTTTTAAGAGATTATTATTAGTATTACCATCATTAATGGTATTACTGGCATACTTTATCGCCATTTACCGCGTTGACGATATACCGCCAGAAACAGACGAAGAACAAAGGCCACATTCGTTCACACTCGGTCTCCAGCTGTCATGTGTAATGCACCGAAACCACAGCTCCCTATCCACATCCAAGCTCAACAGATTTTCCCATGGTTTACCCCAGACATTTCACATGCCCTGGTTCAGTCCGGACATTGGCAGCTCGTCGACCCCAGTATATCACATCGTTCTTAATCACTCTATCCCGTGAATGCCTTTCACCCTCCTGCATGTTTCAACACAGATTACTCAAAATATTTATCATTCCATCCATTATCTCCAGTTTGATAGCCCTTTTCTCCTCGTTCCCTCCAGTTCTGACACGCACATCATCTTTGTCAACTTTTCATCATGCACTAAAATGTTGGACAGGAATCTTTCTTGTATACATTTAATTTGACTACATACAATCTTGAATATAATAATTTCATCTTTCTGTCGATTCAGATATGCAAATTTATATTCTCCAGTTCAAGAGAATAGTTTGAGTTACTGGTACATGTTGAGGTGACCGCGTGTGACCTTATAGGTAGCTTTGAATTCTACATTTCGACCTGGTAACCTGTTTCGAAATTCTCTCTCTTTAACCTTACCCAGGAATCCAATCCCATCCCTCTGGACGATTCGAAATCCTAAATATTGAGCTTCAAGAGGATTTGATTCCTCTGTATTTAGGAGGATTCGATCCTTTTGTGTGTCTCGCGGTGAGGAAGTTTGTCATTAATCCAAAATGTGTGGTGATTAACTCGCTGTGTCGCTAATTAAGACTCGCTAGTTCAGTCTGATGGCTTAATTAGGGGACGATGTATGTGACAGTTAAACGCACTATATAGTATTGTCTGCATCACCGGTGGGTCTGTGTTGGTGTGTTGTTTTTTTTTTACCTCTGCTCACAATATCGAGAGTACGAGACGAAGGGAAAGATATATTCTCTCTCTCTCTCTCTCTCTCTCTCTCTCTCTCTCTCTCTCTCTCTCTCTCTCTCTCTCAGGTACGTAGTAGATTGTAAGCAGCCTCAGACCAGGGAGATGTATTATCGGTACAACTCGGGTGTGTGTGTGTGTGTGTGTGTCTATTGGTATGGTGAGTGACGGCATTGAGGCTGGACGAAAGTGGCTTTCTAGTCTCATTCCTTTGACCCCCCGGTCGTTGCGTTGTCTTTCTGTTGCATCCATACATGGGCTGGTGGCTTTCAGCCCACAAATATACTCTCTCTCGCATAACACTTGCCAACACGATCTTACACAACAAGCTCTCCCTGCGGTGAGCACTACGCGCAGGTCTTTCCTTTTTGGCAAAGTTTTAACCATAGGTACGCGTAAGTAATTAACTATTTATTCTCTTTCAAAGGAGAACGTTCAGGATTAAAATATAAGATGGATATAGAAGACAGGTGGAATTCTGTGAAGAAGTAGTTTGAACATCTAATCTATGGAAGGAAAGATTAATTGCCAATATAACAGTTCCATGTTGGAGGGAAAAAATAGCAGTGAAGATAGAGTAAAAATTTTGAGGCAATTTTGATTAAAGGAATGGAACTTAAGATCACAGTGAAAGCAAAATAGCATTAGGAACTAACATAATGTGTCGAGTATATATATATATATATATATATATATATAATTTTTTTTTTTTTTTTTTTTTTTTTTTTTTTTTGCTTTGTCGCTGTCAACCGCGTTTGCGAGGTAGCGCAAGGAAACAGACGAAAGAAATGGCCCAACCCACCCCCATACACATGTATATACATACGTCCACACACGCAAATATACATATCTACACAGCTTTCCATGGTTTACCCCAGACGCTTCACATGCCCTGATTCAATCCACTGACAGCACTTCAACCCCGGTATACAACATCGATCCAATTCACTCTATTCCTTGCCCTCCTTTCACCCTCCTGCATGTTCAGGCCTCGATCGCACAAAATCTTTTTCACTCCATCTTTCCACCTCCAATTTGGTCTCCCACTTCTCCTCGTTCCCTCCCCCTCCGACACATATATTCTCTTGGTCAATCTTTCCTCACTCATTCTCTCCATGTGCCCAAACCATTTCAAAACACCCTCTTCTGCTCTCTCAACCACGCTCTTTTTATTTCCACACATCTCTCTTACCCTTACGTTACTTACTCGATCAAACCATCTCACACCACACATTGTCCTCAAACATCTCATTTCCAGCACATCCATCCTCCTCCACACAACTCTATCCATAGCCCACGCCTCGCAACCATACAACATTGTTGGAACCACTATTCCTTCAAACATACCCATTTTTGCTTTCCGAGATAATGTTCTCGACTTCCACACATTCTTCAAGGCTCCCAGGATTACAGTATGCTGCAGCTCGCATATAATACTGAATACACATTAAGATAAAGTTTATCACTGTGTTAATGGGAATGTAGTCTAATTATGGGATGTGCTGGTGTGGTTAGGACTAACATTACAGAACAGACCCAAATGCTCCCTAACACACTTGCTTATAAAGTCCCTCTTGGTATTACCCATATACCAGACGCTACGTCCATAAAATGGGAAAGTTTGTGTGTGTGTGTATGTATGTATGTGTGTGTGTGTGTGTGTGTGTGGTGTTGGAAATTAAGCTCTCGCCTCCCGAGTCCATGTCAGAAGGGAGAGGCGGAATCCCTGACATTGAGACCCTCCAAGACCTAGGTTTAGATTCTGATCAGTGACTTCCCTCTCTCCAACACCGTTGCGTTACGACGACGTCGTCTTCCTCCTCCTCCTCCTCCCACCACCACCGTTCCTCCAGACCTCATCCAACCTGAGACGTCGGGAGACACCTTGATGTCCCCAGAGACACCTTGATGTCCCCAGAGACACCTTGGAGTCCCAAGGAGACACCGTGACTTTGAGGTATGAGGAGTAGTTCAAGTGGTACCCTAGATCACCGGGGCGACCAAGCTCACACTCTTATGTAGTCCATGCGAAGATGGAGGCGGAGGAGGTGGTCGTCGTCTTCTTCTTAGGCACTCAGGGCGTCCTGACGAGGTGGCAGACGAAGGAAGACCCTACCTGACGCAGGTGGAGAATCCTTATTGATCCCCTTAGGGTTGACAGCGCCTTACCCTCCACCTCGATGGACATCGAATGTGGGAAAAAATGTCAGGATTTTGGTTTAGAAATTTCGTCTTGTATATCTTTTTTTTCCCTATCTTATCTGGAGCCAGGGCCCCTCCAAGGTCTCTGATTCCCCCGGGAGTCGTCCAGATGGCGTAATCCTTATCAAAACGCGTCTTCGTTTCCAGACTCTATCTGAAGTCCGCGGGTATATATTAACTCGGAAGAAATGTTGCCTCCACCTCTGCTTCAGCACTCCTCATCCTGCGTTCGCTGGTAGACATCCAGCTAGGCCTTCCTAGCAGCTTTATCTGCTACCAACCTAGTCCTCACGACCGCTATCTATAGCCAACAATATTCCCCCTAAACACTAACACAAATTGCAGTAGTCCAGATCCTGTGTGTATAACATGAGGAGGGAATTGGATCCTAACTTTCTAAAGTTCCTACATCAACCTGTGTTCCAGATCTGTTGCCGTAGCTACTCGAGTTTCCTTCCTCGACTTTGCTCAGAACACATCTATATTCACCTCCCAGCTGACATTCACACACCTGGCTGATACCTGTTGCATTTGTGACATTATCGCCCTCGGCTCTGTAATATCGAACAGCTGTTCACTTCCCGACTCGTGCGTGCTAGTGAACCCTGACAAGTCGTGGCCCATTATTTCTGTGTATGTATATATATATATTGGAAAGGATCACAATTTTGCGCGTGATCAAGATATTCCTATGAGTCCACGGGGAAAATGAAACACGAAAAGTTCCCAAGTGCACTTTCGTGTAATAATCATATATATATATATATATATATATATATATATATATATATATATATATATATATATATATATATTCTTCCACCTGATTCCCTTATTAGTTGTTCCTCTATCGCCAGTTACTCCTGATAAATGATTGGAAACCTTTTAAGATTTCATCTAACCTCGTTTGTGTGTGTCCTCTGTTTTCAAAATCACCTTTTAGAAGTTTACGATTGGTTTGCACTATAAGAATTATATATGAATAGCCTCTCTGAGCATATTATTTCTATATCTTTTTGTTTGGCAAAGAACTTCAATGATATTTTTGTCTTTGTTGGAATTTGACAATACGTTCATATATGTTGATATAACCAGATATTGTTCACTGTCTTTATAGAAATAGATACTATTGTTTATGTAAGTAGATAGTCGCTCTCATCTCCGTTTCTCTTCTAGGATAGATCTACTCTATTCATTCCATTTATACATATTGGTGTAATATATTTTGAAATAACGAATAAAAATGAAATATCTAAAACCATTCCATAACTTTTCAATAAATGTCTTTGTTCTGAAATAAAGAATTATATAGTCAATGATTAATGATGATTTTTATCATTTTCTTTAATACCTTTTTCCCTTCTCATCAGTTCCATTTTCTTTATCACCATTGCTCCATTTTCTTTATCACCCTTGCTCCATTTTCTTTAACATCATTTCTCTACGATAACTGTATTCCCAATAATGTCTCATTTCAATTTCGATATTTCATCACATTCATCACGTACTTTATTCTTCTTCTTTTACCCAATCATTTTCCACCTCGTCTCTATACATACACCTCTAGTAATATCTTTTGAAGCATTCTTTTTGTTTTTAATCACTCTTAGATCATGTTGCTTGCCTAATTCCATTTGTTAATCACTGTTAAATCATGTTGTTTGCCTCGTTCTGACCACTGGTGGTGCTTTCTTCTCTCCCTCGTTGTGGTCTTAACAGGGCGGTAAGACGACCCCGGAGGAGCTGAGAACTCTCCCCGTGCAGTTTGTACAAGCTCTGACGCAGACGAACAAGATGAAGGCGCGCAAGATTGACGAGTGGTGCCGGGTGCTCTTCCCAACTGCTTTTGGGTTCTTCAACGTCTGCTACTGGTGTTATTACCTGGTGTAGGAGGAGGAGGAAGCCAAGAAGAAGCCCCTCCTCCTCCTCCTCCCTTCCTCTCCAAAGGGCAACACGCGTCTCACTACGCACTACTTCGTAACTCTTAATACCTTTGTGAATGATTGCATTTCTTAGCGTTAAGGGTGAAGTCCTCGTCTCATAGCTACAGTTTTTGGTCTGTAAAAACACGTTGACAATATTGGTATTGAAACACGTAATCGTTGATCTTTGTAAGTTTAAGCATTTTCTTTTTCATTATGCTTCGCTGCTTTTCCATAGTACTTCGTTGGGAGGTTAGACGATTGTCTTTCGTTCTCTCTACAGACACGAAAGCACCTATTGTGATAAATGCCTAAAAGCATCTCCTTTTTTTTTCCCCTCACCACCACATCCTCTTTTCAGAAATGTGCTTATATATATATATATATATATATATATATATATATATATATATATATATATATATATATATATATATAAACCTCCAACAGCCAGGATCGAACCCAGGACCCCTGCGTAGCAGGCGGAAGCACCACTGCTAGGCTATATATATATATATATATATATATATATATATATATATATATATATATATATATATATATATATTATTGTGTGTGTGTGTGACATGCAAAGTATTTGGGATATCATTATATGCCCAGATAGTGAAAACATTCTGCTTTCTTGAGGGTACAACATGTTATACTATTCCTAAGAGTCCACGGGGAAAGTGAAGCACGATAAGTTCCCAAGTGCACTTTCGTGCAATAATCACATCATCAGGGGAGATACAACAGAGAGACGTAGCTAGGACGCCTTTTGATAAACGAGTGACTACCCGAATGTAGTTTTCCAGTGGTCATGAGTGAGGCGTTGCTGATACATAAGTTATAGTAACACAACGTAGCCATCTAGGTGGCGCTGAGAGAGTATTTAACCCCACCCATGAGGTCTTGGCCACCCCACCACCCCCAGCTCTCAATTACTGATATCCTCAGCACGTATGACCATAGCGAATAGTAATGTTCCTCTATTTAGACAAAGGCTTGAAATAATATTTTTCGTTTATGATGCGTTAAGGAAATTGAGCTCGCATGATCTGTCAAAACCGTGCTGTTTAATAAAGGTAACATCATTGGTCGAATTTGTATCGTTGAAGTATACAAACTCGTTGAACAACTTCTTACTGCAAAGGAATAGTTCCCCCTCCCATTGCTTTCCCATGCTACTGAATGTAGCGCAGCTTTGAAGCTGGAAATAACACCTGTAAAAGAGGTTTTTACGACTAAAAGAATAATAAGATTGAGTAAATGAAAGACACAATCGAAAGGAAAGCGTTATGACATGAAAAGCAGTTGATTTCAGCTTATACACAAGTATGTAATGTAAGCATGTTTGTGACGTGCAGTGAATAGATCGAGTCTTGAGATATGATAGATTAGAGTCTACTTCACACACACACACACACACACACACACACACACATCTATTTTTTTTAGAACGTGAAAAAAAATACTGTGAAAAACATAGGCCGTTTCTGTTACCATTTTATGAGATTGGAATTCTATTTCTGACATCTTTTTTTTTTCCATCTATTCTTGTCCTGTGTGTTTTCCATAGTGTTGGAGGCCATATTGCCGCGCTGGTGCCTCGGAGAACTCTACTAGCCCCTGAGAGAGAGAGAGAGAGAGAGAGAGAGAGAGAGAGAGAGAGAGAGAGAGAGAGAGAGAGAGAGAGAGGCCATTATCTATCACTGATTCTTGCAAGGGAACTTGAGGCAACTTGGAAACTAGTGTTTGAGAGTAATGTGATACAGGCAAGATACACAGCGTCAGATATATGCATACGTTAATGTACTGTCATCATACACTTGGGGGGGAAAAGTACATTATAACTCACATTAATCACTCTTGACAGGTAATTATTCCCCTAATTAAGAATCGTGACCTTTTGGCCCGTGTTGTGTGAGCGTACAACATTAACCATCATATTTCGGTAAAATATATTGTCTTCAGTTAACTCTTCCCTGTGAAGCTGACTTGTGCATTAAGAGTATATCTTAGTCTATATGATAGTTATGTGAATCTAGGGAACATATTTGATATAATCTATAGCCACCAAAGTTGGTTGAGTCCCAATAGAACTGGTTGTCAAATACTTACAGAACTCGTAAAGAAAAGAAAAAAATAACTCCTTCGGTGCATAATGATTGAGATGAAAGTTTTCTTAGTTTTTTTTATGAACAGCTTTTTCTAACTTTGAAGATGTGTGTGTGTGTGTGTGTGTGTGTGAGAGAGAGAGAGAGAGAGAGAGAGAGAGAGAGAGAGAGATAAGGGAGCATCTGGCAGAGTCTTGGTTCCTGAGACATATAAACCATGTTCATGTGTGAAGGCCTGATAAGGATTTTGATATTCAGTCCAAGTTCACAATCAAGTCTCCTATACATTGCCATACATCTCTTGGAGTTTATGCAGCTCCCATATACATGTGGCAGACCTAAACTTTCTCTTCTATGGTAAACAATAACAAGTGTTGTTTACTTGGTGAACGTTACACAATCGAGTACCCAGAATTAGACAGCAACAGACCATTTGGGTCTTTTCAACACAGACCATTTGGGTCCTTTCGACAGACCATTTGGGTCTTTTCGACAGACCACTTAGGTCCTTTTCGAGGCTATTTGTGATAGTGGAAGATATCAGATACACATAGATTAGTGTGGTAAAAGTCAGAGAGCAAAGTGGTAAAGAGGATAAACCTATAAATTGCCTTTGTGACTAAGGAGGCGCAAATAATGTAAGTCGTGGACTTGAGCGAAGTATGGATCTATTCTGAAGGGAATCGATATACTATTGCTTTCCAACCGATTCATAAAGAACATTTAATATATAAAGATATGATCGTTTAATCACTGTGAAGTGATTAATTGTTCGTCTGATAGGGTAAAGCAAGAAGGGAAGTGTCTCCTTGCCATATAGGAAAAGACAGCTGAGTGGTCACACACACACACTATATACGTATATATGTATATGAATAAATGCATAATTATTATAATTACGTTAAATGATTCCACTCTACGTACAAGAGCTCATTTTTCATCCCTCCTGACTCTTGCACTGAATATATTACCGCTCATGATATAGACCTGTGCAGCGTCTCATAATAACCAGGAAGCAGCAGGCTATATTATGTAGCCGGTGATAGAAAACGACAGCTCCATTACAAGTGATCGAATACCCTTCGTCGTATATACGATTGGGTCCTCTTCACCGATTATTATGATCCCTGACAGGCACAAGGTAACCAGTCTGCAAGACAAATGGTGTATGATTACTTGTGATCGAATAGTCATTTCTCTAGCACTGGCTTCATAGAATCGGTACCGGTTCGAATCCTTCTGTCGGAGGATAGTGTGTATATGAGTGGTTTTAATACTCTCTCTTCGTATTCATGTGCCTCGGCGTTTGACTGTACGACTGGTAACTCGTTAACCAATGGTTACTGCGGGACTTAACGAAGGGTAATCGATTACTCGTAAATGAATGGTCATTTTTTTTATATGGGCTACATAACCCAGCAGTTCGCATTCCTAACTTCTACACAAGAACAGCGGTTCGAATCCTTGCAGTTGGAGGATACTGTATGTGTTTTGGATGTTTGCACTGTCATTGCACCATATATATATATATATATATATATATATATATATATATATATATATATATATATATATATATATATATCATCATTGTTTATGAATATATTTCATGGATATGTTAATTAACTGTGGTTATAACACAGTCTTCTTTACGTATACCATACTCCATCATTTACTCCTATAGCAAGTATCTCTTCATTACTTAATGTTTGATAAGTATCATATATAAAGTGTTGAGCCAGACCTTTCATACCGTGTTTCTAAGACGGATAATTTATGTGGTTAATTCTTTGGAGTTTTGCTTTGATAATATAATCATTCATATATATATAATCATCTGTGATCCAAGGCCCAGATAATCCTCGATTATCATTCATCCCCATATGACAATGGTAGTTAAGAGTTAAATTGGTAGTTTATATAATTTTATGTATGGCTTTGGCGTTAGCCAATTTTGGTTATGATATCTGCTTATTCAGTGTTTTAGTAAAGTTATTCTGGTAAAGTTATCCTGATACTTAGTAGAATAAAGTTATTTATATTTGTGTATTCATTAAGTAGAAGAAGAATATATATTACATAACCGTATTACAGTTTTATCTTCGGGGTTCAGCAACACAACTGGATATGTGTGTGGTAAGGTTTGATATTCTTGTATGAGGACACTGGTTCGAGATGATGGTAAGACCCCATATTCACCTGTCAAGTTTGATAATCATTGATGTGATACAAAGTACATATAGATCTTCATGGTGTAGCTCTTGGCTGCCAGTCTGCAAGAAAAGTACTGTTCAAGTTTACACAGAGGTTGAATTATCTTAAGGTAATAGCTATAATCTTATAGATACCGATTATCTGTTTATATCTTTTCCTTGCACTGTTTGTCTAAACACACACACACACACACACATGACTATATGGGTATCGGATTGATTTTGACGTTGTTATTCGTGTCTATTTTAAGATGAATATTAAAAGTGGTAGTATATGAATATTCTTTTAATATCCTTTCTGACAACAAGGTGGAGGGCGAGAGTTTGATATACACGAGGGGCGAAGATGGATATTTTTTCCCTACAGCATAACTTTACAGGAATTAGAAAAAGCACAGAATAACATGGAAAGACAATTCATTTTCTTTATTTCCTCTTCATGTAATATGTCTTATCTTGAGAATCGAGTATGCAGGCACTAGCGAAGTTCTGATTAATCTCCATCTTAATTTTCTTTCGCTCTATTCTCTCAGATGCCCAAGATTAGGCCATATTTTGTGTACAGACACTCGCTGAGGATTAATCAAACTTCGCTTTCTTTTTCTATCATATTTTTTCGAGTTGGCCTTGATTAGGTCATATGTTACTCGTGCTATGTCCGTCACTATGATGAAAAAGATAAGGTATCCTTGCATTATTATCTGCGTGTCCTATGAGGGCGAGGGTCATTGGTCTGCCAACCAAACAACTAGAAAAGGAGCCAAGAGATAATTTGTACGTCAGAGGCTCAGTCTTGGGTTGTTTATAATGTTCGTGCAACCAACGGGATAATGTGGGAGAGATTTATACCTACGTTTGAGGAGAAAAGCCTATTGGATGTTCTAGCTCTCAGGGAAAACAAAATGGAAAGGATGAGAAGTTTGGCGTTGCTTCGGGAATGGTTTTATGCCGTAGATGTCCAGGGTGAACGAGAAGCCAAGGGCGAACGATGGGGTTGATTCCCTTACGAGGGGGTGGACTCTTGGGGTTGTGGTAAAGAGGTTAGAGGGTTGTGAGGTCAAGATTGATCTGGGTAAGGATGAAAACAGACCAGAAGAGGTGTGTGGTGTGTGATGGCTTGCGCTGGCTTGTTCCACTTAGATAGGAGTAGAGAAGAGAGCAATGCGTAACGGTAAGAGTTGAGTATATATATATATATATATATATATATATATATATATATATATATATATATATATATATTCTTTTCTTTCTTTCAAACTATTCGCCATTTCCCGCATTAGCGAGGTAGCGTTAACAACAGAGGACTGGGCCTTTGAGGGAATACCCTCACCTGGCCCAATCTTCTGTTCCTTCTTTTGGAAAATTGAAAAAAAAACCGAGAGGGGAGGATTTCCAGCCCCCCGCTCCCTCCCCTTTTAGTCGCCTTCTACGACACGCAGGGAATACGTGGGAAGTATTCTTAATCCCCTATCCCCAGGGATAAACTCATACTCATCTCACTTAAAGCATTCATTCAATCATTCTCTTCCTATTGTCATAACTCATATGTACTCTTTTATCAACATCAACCACTTCCTTCACTCTGACTTGTCTTTCTCAAATTTGCTTATTCTATGTTCTATCCACAGTTCAAACCTAGTCATCTGATTCTTAGAAAATGCAGCAACTGCTTGCACTCTATCAGTCATTCAACTGTTGATTTAGATAATGTTGAATTCAGAGGTACAATACAACTAAAACTATTCAGTAACATCAACATGTATGACTGACTTATAGTAAAAATATGATCATGCATTCTCAGACCAATCATTTCTTAAAGCCACATAAAGTGCATGCAACTGTGTATGTGTGTGCATGGGAAAGGAGAAACCTGTTTCCTGTGACAAAAAAGGATAGAAAGAAAAAAAATATGATCACTTTAATAAGCATAGTCTAATTCAATTTCCTTCCAAACAAATTCTTAATGCTATTTTCAATTTTTTAGTGAGTGTTATGATTATCAGTCAATCAAAGAATATGATAAAGTAAGCATTCTTCGTGTCAGGCACAGGAATTCAATGGAATAGTAACACTGTAATTAGCCCACAGTTACCCTTGATAATACTTTCCATAATCAATCACAAAAAACTAAAGAACAGCCTAAGTAACCAACAGCTAACTGCTTAACAAATTCAACCAATCATTGGTCTGCATACAACCAGTGCCTCAGCTAACTACTACATAATACCAAATAGGTAAGTGACGAATATTCAAACCTCACTTGCTAGACTTTAACTCTCCACTGACATTTAATATGCAATGATTTTGTGGTTGCTCCTAATGCAGCAGTCCATTAAAATAAGTAATACAACAAAAAAAAGTCACTCAATATGCTTTGATTCTGTGGTTGCAGCTAATGTAACAGTGCTGAAGATAAGTAATACAAGAACTTCTTTATCTGCACTCATGTCTTTTCACTCAGACAAGGTAGTTTCACTAACAGAAAAATTCATTCATTTGCTGTCTAGGTATCTTTAAACATTAGTTTACAATCTTTGTATATCACTGATACCACACTCTAGCTTAATATGCTAACCTTAAAAACAGGCTCTTAAACAGGTTCTTGAACATTTGGGATTGATGCATTTTCCAAAGCTGAGTCATTTGACTTTACTTCATTGCACTTTACAAAACAATGGGATAGGAAGATGTAGTGATGTGTTGGTATCCCCTTGGATTTTATGCGCCTCTGCCTTTTTCACTAAGCCAAGAGGGTAGACGAGAAATGCTTTCGAAAATTCTCTCTCGTTGTAAGGAGGCATATAAATTTTGAACAAAGAACTTACTGCGAGGATCCTTTTGTGATTCTACCCTTAAAGTTTTATCGAACTATGCTATCAATATTCAAAAAAGTTCCATAAAACATTTTCCGAGTGAAAAATGTCAAACACCTGGGAGTAAATTATTGATTAGTTACTGTCAAATTAGGGAATCTGTTATAACTGGAACTGTTGCATAAAGTAATTTCTTTTCTCATCTTTAATTATACCTTCGTAAAAGAGCATACTGTATGCTGCTGCAGCATAGGAAAGCTCTGACAGTTCCTTTGATATTTCACATCTCATTCATGAAAATGCTTAGTTTTCTTTAAGTCTTTTTTCTGTCTGACCTTTTGTAGAAATTCTCTATAATTTCTTTTTAATGTTTGGTGAGACAGCATGGACAACTGAGTGTCCTAATTGAGGCCATCTCATTAATGTTACATATATATTTACCCTAGCCTAAGCCAGGTACTCATTTTAGTGACCAACCCCTAAGGGAGGACAAACAATTGGGTTGACAGAGCACAGCTGCCACAACCAGGATTAGAACCTATGTGCTCAATTCCAAGCGGCCCATGAATGTGTCAAGGTCAGCAACACTAGCTGCTACACTACAGAGGTAAGCTTTTCAATTCTTAAGAAATGCTGAAAACAATCTTGTAGACCTTCCCCTAGAAGTGTTTTGTTTATTCTTAAGAGCTGTCAGTGTCTATAAAGTTACGTTTGTGCTTCATCTAAAGAAACTATTCAAGAAAAGTGCTACATTTTCCTATATCCTAAGTATGATTCCACAATAATTATTAATTTTCTTCTTTTTGATCACAGTTTTTGTTCTTCATTCTGATATTCTAGGATGCCTTCCTTCTTTGCAATAAGAGGGAATTTTTAAATGATATCCCTCTATCTCAGTTTTATCATTTTTTTTCTATGATCCACTTATCCTTTTCTTTAAACATGGGTATGATATATGACATATATGTACAGTATGTAAACATAGATCAGTCATAACTAACACATAAACAATAGTTACTGTAAACAAGTTCTAGTAAAGCTTCAAATCTGCAGTTTACTTGGATTATATGATAGTTTCAGTTTTGCAAAATTACATATCTAATATTCCCTTATGCTCTATTGACATGTCTTTCCTTTATCTTGCTTAAAAATACAAGTAGTTTACTAGTTAGTAATTTCCATTTGAGCTAGAAATAAATGTTCTAAATAACTGTTCATGTTTCTAGTACTCTGTCCCAAAGATATGTTAAACAAGACTTCCAAACATATATATATATATACATATATATATATAGATATATATATATATATATCTAAGTCCACGGGGAAAATGAAACTTGTCTCTTCGTTGTATATCAGGTGATTTATATTTCTTTCTTGTATCTCCCCAGATGATGTGATAATTACACGAAAGTGCACTTGGGAACTTATCGTGTTTCATTTTCCCCGTGGACTCATAGGAATATACTTGATCACGCACAAAATTGTGATCCTTTCCAATATATATATATATATATATATATATATATATATATATATATATATATATATATATATATATATTATACAGTGTGAAGGGGGTATGTAAATCATATATGATAATAGATCTCTGGAAGTGGAATATATGAATTATTCTGCCTTGGTGTTTCTATATATTACCTGGTGGAGAATGGCTTCTTCGTCCTCAAGACTCGTAGGTAATATTTGGAGGCGAATTAAGCATCGATTCAACAATTGTAGCAAGAGAGAGGAGTTGTGAGAGAGAGAGAGAGACAGTAGAGAGAAGAGACAGGGTCAGTAGAGAGAGAGAGAGAGAGAGAGAGAGAGAGAGAGAGAGAGAGAGAGAGAGAGAGAGAGAATCATTGATATCCTAGTTGGAATTTTAGATTAATTCTCTGATTGGAAATGTTGCGGGAATTCTAGCAAATCTGATGTAGATATTGGGATAAATCTTCATCATTGTGGTGCATGTGGGTGTGTGGAGACTTCCTGGTGTAGTGGCCTTACAGGGAAGCCACAGTATGTCCTGTCTCATGTCTGTATAATACATATCTTTTTCCCCCATTGGGAACCAAACGTTCGTAGAATTTCCCCTCTCGAAATCTACGTTCAGTGTGACAGTATCAATAACCTGTCCTTATCTATAGAAGTTGGACGTCAATCTTAAGTTAATCACTTTCAAGTTCGTTTTTTTTTCTTTCTTTTTTCCAGTATTCTTTATCCTCACCTGGATGGCACCTTTTGGGGAGCGTTCGTATACATACATGGCTTTTTTGCTTCTGTCAGGCGAACTGGTGGTGGAAGCCGAGAGGGAGGGAAGAAAGGGATGATGAATTATAAGCCATTTGGCTCAACTTCTTGATGAGGTGAGTCGGCCCTTGTGACACGCGCTGCTCTCTGTTGTCAAGAGAAGAAGATAGTAGTGATAAGCAGACGATAAGAGGAGGAAGAGGAAGAAGTAGATGGAAGGAGGAGAAGAAGAAGAAAAAGAGGAGGACGAAGAGGAAGAAAAAGAGGAGGACGAAGAAGAAAAAGGAGGACGAAGAAGAAGAAGAAAAAGGAGGACGAAGAAGAAGAAAAAGAGGAGGACGAAGAAGAAGAAGAAAAAGAGGAGGACGAAGAAGAAGAAGAAAAAGAGGAGGACGAAGAAGAAGAAGAAAAAGAGGAGGACGAAGAAGAAGAAGAAAAAGAGGAGGACGAAGAAGAAGAAGAAAAAGAGGAGGACGAAGAAGAAGAAGAAAAAGAGGAGGACGAAGAAGAAGAAGAAAAAGAGGAGGAAGAAGAAGAAGAAGAAGAAGAAGAGGAGGACGAAGAAGAAGAAGAAGAAGAAGATTGAATCGACAGAGGTAGGAGAACTTGGATAAACAGAGAGGTGAAGATGCCCACGATAATACTAAACCGTAAGACATATGTAGAGGATAGAAGAGTTGGGAGTGATACGATCATCGGAGACATGATTAGGAGAGGGAGAAAGAACACGAGAATGAGGAGGTGGATGTATGACACACGGCTGCTGAAACTTCCGGGCTTAATTGGACGTGGCGGGTCATATGAGGGTTTATGAACTCGTGGAAATGGGTGATGGGAGAGTGAGGGTGAGCGGAATAGCGAACGACAGGGGGGGGGGGGGGGGATGGGTACAATTGGGAAGGTGGAGAATATAATGGGGGGGATTGGGAGATGATGGACGTGAGTGGGTGGAGGGCACGGGTGGATGAGGAGTTATGAGGCTCAAGGGGAGCGAGGAAGGTGTGTGTGTGTGTGTGTCTAGATGGATGGGATTGTAGGGAGGGGGCTAGTAATATGGGACAGATGATGGGATAAGTGAAGGTCCTAGGCGGACATCATGGATGAAGGAATGGTTAGAGGCAGAAGAATGGATGTATGTAGTGAGGATGAGCAGAAGGATTAGAGAACTGAGGATGAGGATTAAGGATGAGTTGTAGGCCAGGGAATAGAAGTGAATATTAACGTAGAGTATAAAGGTGAATGGATAGGCAGCCTATCATAGGTCAGGATGACTGGGATAGAGAAAAGTAGCTCGGAGTGGATAGGGGATGGGACTTTGGGATAGTAAGATATATGGATAACTGGAAGAGTGGATGGTTATATTGACTGTGAGAACAGAGAGGCGAGTGGATGAGCGAGTGAAGGACGGAGGCAAGTGGATAGGTGAGGAGTTTGGGTGAGAGGGATGGGGAATGTGTAGATGGGTGTAGATGGGACCGCGAAGGACAATGAGTGAAAGACTGAGGACGAAGAACCAAAGGAATATTGAAGGATTAGGACGTGTGGGAGAGTGTAAGGAAGAGGTGAGAGGGAGAGTAAAGGGCAGGGATGAGTGAGAGGGATGTAGTGTACGGGTGAGTGGGAAGGCGGTGCGGAAGGGAGAGTGGAGTGATAGGTACGTAAGACAAGACCTGATGGCTTATGACAGATAACACAAGACCTGATGGTCTATGACCAGGTTATCTGCTGGAGGACAGTACATGGGAAGGACAGATAACACAAGACCTGATGGTCTATGACCAGGTTATCTGCTGGAGACAGTACATGGGAAGGACAGATAACACAAGACCTGATGGTCTATGACCAGGTTATCTGCTGGAGGACAGTACATGGGAAGGACAGATAACATAAGACCTGATGGTCTATGACCAGGTTATCTGCTGGAGGACAGTACATGGGAAGGTCAGATAACACAAGACCTGATGGTCCATAACGAGGTTATCTGTTGGGGTGGCGTTAAAAACGGTCCTGGAGACAGGATAGCAAAACAGGCGTCACCTATCCCACCCACCGCTCCCTCTGGCTCAACGCTCTATGGTTGGGATTGGAAATAGAAAGATATGATTGATGGGTAGGACAGGGTTGAGTGAGAGAGTAGAGATGAGTGGGATGGTAATTGTAAGTGAGAACATAAGGGTGAGTGGGAGGGTATGGTTGAATGGGAGGGTAGCTTTGAGTGGTAGGGTATGGTCGAGCGGAAGGGTAAGACTAAAGTGTGGCCTAAGAAAGTTGACGTCAATAGAAGAGTTGAGAGAGAGAGTTAGGAAACAGGGCTTATTTTTCTGCCTATAAAAGAAGACAAAATTGTCACTAAATTCCCTTTAGATCTCGCGAGATTATCACTTAAATCGAATGACGTACAGACACGAGACTGTATCGAAAACATCCTTTGAGAATACACCATGAGATACACAAGACGTGACAGCTGTGGTCTCGACCCTCTGTGATTCGAAACCACAAAGTCTTTGTCCTTAATATCCTCTCGAACCCTCCCCTCAGGGATTTTACCAAGCCACATCCCTTTAATTAACCTCCTCCCTTGCCCTCGTCAGCACCTGTGTCTTCGTGGATTATCTCTTGACCCTCCAGGAGCATACAGACATAAGGAGACATGGGTGGGGAAATTATCATCTTCCCTCCCCACCACTCCTCCTCCTCCTCTCTCTCTCTCTCTCTCTCTCTCTCTCTCTCTCTCTCTCTCTCTCTCTCTCGTGATGGCTGGTCGCGCCCCCCCCGCACCATCATAAATCTCCATCGCACCTGCAGCTCAGGTGAATGGACACATTCATCCCGAAAGACAACGCTGTTATGACGCCTTTATACTTCAATAAACAGGACCCCCCCATGATATTGCTGTACGTATATCCAATTTATACCGAGGCTCGTTTTCTTTTAAATTAGAGTGATGGCTAGAGGAGGATATATATATATATATATATATATATATATATATATATATATATGGGGCCCTTACCTTCAGTGTGATGGCTGGAGGATAGATATATATATACATGTGGCCCCCTTCAGAATGATGGCTGAGGAATATATACATATACGCTGCCCCCTTTAACTTCAGTGTGATGACGGGGTAATATACGAGACCTCTTAACCTGAAATGACCTTAATTAGTAAGGTTTGGTAATGAGATCCACACCGCTGTTCACAGATGAGTTCCATCTGTACGTGTACAAAAGATATATGATTTATATGCTCACGTACATGTATTTGTTACACACACACACACACACACCACTGTGGCTAGCGTAACATACAAATGATAGTGATAAAACACACACACGCACACAAACACCAACGTAAACAAACCAGGAATGTTAATGGTAATATCTACATGAGAGCAACGTATACAAACGCTGATTGGTTTGGTAGCTACTCAGACGCTGATTCAATTAGTAGCTGATGGTAAAGACTTGGAATACAGACATCGCACTGGGGAAGAAGATCCACCTGATGTTGTTGCTGGAGTCTTGCGCACTAAGCTAGCTAAAGAGATTAAGCTTCCAGCTGTTGTGTCCAGAGAGATACACATGATGATAAGGAGGAAAGGAGAAAGCAAAGTAGGAGGAGGGAGACAGCAAAGTAGGAGGAAGGAGAAAGCAAAGTAGGAGGAGGGAGAAAGCAAAGTAGGAGGAGGGAGAAAGCAAAGTAGGAGGAGGGAGGAAGCAAAGTAGGAGGAAGGAGAAAGCAAAGTAGGAGGAAGGAGAAAGCAAAGTAGGAGGAGGGAGAAAGCAAAGTAGGAGGAGGGAGGAAGCAAAGTAGGAAGAGGGAGAAAGCAAAGTAGGAGGAAGGAGAAAGCAAAGTAGGAGGAGGGAGGAAGCAAAGTAAGAGGAGGAGGGAGAAAGCAAACTAGGAGGAGAGAGAAAGCAAAGTAGGAGGAGGGAGAAAGCAAAGTAGGAAGAGGGAGAAAGCAAAGTAGAAGGAGGAGGATTGACTTTCTCTCGAGAATCAAAAGGAGCAGCATGAAGGTTTTGGAAGTAAGATACGTAGATCCTGTTCGAAATTTATATACCTGAAGGGGAGGGGAGGTTTCTAGCCCCCTTTTCCTCCCGTTCCATCCCATTTAGTTGCCTTCTACGACACGCAGGGAATACGGAAGGTAGAATTCTTTTCTCCACCTCCCTCAGGGATAGTATATATATGAAAGAGAGAGAGAGAGAGAGAGAGAGAGAGAGAGAGAGATAAGGGCACCGAGAGAGAAAAATGATTAAATCAGTCCACATAGCAAAACACATATACTATCGCTAGTGTCGGGGCCTTGTTAGATGAACGAAAAATGAAATATAGATAAAAAAAAAACAAAAAAAAAAAAAACTCGACCCTCTTCACAATGCGAGCAATTATGAAGCCTTTTTTTTTTCTTCACGGTTCGACTCTTTTTTTTTGTGCCAAACACTTTCATTCACCAGCTTTTTTAACACTGCCTTCGTACCACATCAGTTCTCTTTTGGGGGGAGAAAAAAAAGAGAGGAAGTGACGGATGTTCATTGATCATCCAGTCAACCCTAATCCTCAGTGGGTAGTGTGAATATCATTACGAGGTGGTTCTGCAGTTCCAGCACTTGTTGCAGTTGAGGAAATATGAGATCTGGTAGGTACACTGACCTCTTCCAAAAATGCTTTCAGGCGTGAGATCTTCTGTTGCTTGTATTGACAGAACATGGAGTTGGCCTCAACTCCATGCTCGACACAACTCAGTAGTCCATGCTGAGAACCATCGTCAGAGCATTCATAAACAGATCAACTTAGAGAAACGATTCAGAAAGTATGTATTGCTAGTGGAATCTATCTATATATCTATCTATCTATCTATCTATCTATATATATATATATATATATATATATATATATATATATATATATATATATATATATATATTCGTATGAGTCTAGGGGAAAATGAAACACGATAAGTTCCCAAGTGCAATTTCGTGTAATAATCACATCATATATATATATATATATATATATATATATATATATATATATGTATACACACACACACACACATATATATATATATATATATATATATATATATATATATATATATATATATATATATATGTGTGTGTGTGTGTGTGTGTATGGGGGTTAAAGCAAAAAAGAACAAGAGAAAATAACCAGTCATTAGTTGATAGTGGTGATCATCAATCAAGATTACCTTGGGGTCCAATAAGCCATGGTTTAATACGATCATTGATGACCCATCTAGGCCAATGAACTGCCGACCATACTGTGACCACTCACTCTCCTGTAGGTTAAGGTAACGCCACGAATATATACACTAGTCTAAGCCAGGTACCCATAGTGTCGACCAACTAGTAAGGGAGGAGGAACAGTGGATCGAATGCCTCGACCAGGATTCGAACCTATGCAGACTCGAACCCGGACGGTTCGTTTGATTTAATCAAATATTCATGATTTGTTCTCCAGTTACCAGTTGCTGCATCCGAGAACACCTGACAATAATCATAGGGATTACAAGGAAGACGAAAACTCTCCTTTTTAGTGTGTGAACACAACACAGAGGGATATTAATGATTCAGTCCATGAAGGAGCATTAGCAGTGACATTTCCTTCCCTGGATTCCCCTTTTATACCCTTAATCTTTCGTTTATAGAATATGAGGCCATAGCAGTGTCCTCTTAATTCTTGTTTTTCTTTTCGTATACAAGAAATATCGGGTTATACTCAGTATATATCACAGTACGTAGCTCTGTGGTGTTCAGGCATATCTCAATATACTGGAGGTCCATAATCGAGGTTTGGGCATCTTTCTCCACAGGAACATAATTTCGCTGATGTTTACTTGAAGTTACGAGTAACACACAGGATGGACGATCTCTTTTTCCATTCTCTTCTTAAGAGCACTGAACCCATTCCGACGTCGCTAGCGTCTACCTCAAGTGAAAAAGAGGAGGATTAGATCAGATTCATGAAAAACAAGTTCATTAGATATGTAGGAGTCTTTCCACTTTTTGGAGAGCAGCTCCATGGGCACCGTGGTACGTGTGGACGAGGATGGACACTTACCAAAATGAGACGAAGAAAGCATTGGAAGCAGCGCATACTGCAGTTTAAAAGAAACAATGGAACCAAAACTGATAGTTTCACTTGGGTAATAAAGGGGAGAGAAATAGTCTTATTTAACTGGCTAGTTTGCAGCAGGTGAGTTCGAGTATTGGACCAATCAGGCAACGACTCTTCCTAGCGGCTATTTCTATGTGATCCACTTATCTTGGATATAAGCTTGTGTATCAACAAAGGTGTATCGTTTTTCTCATGAAGAAGACGACGTCGAAACTAGAAGAGAAGAAAACATTCCTAGCTCTTCCTTTCAGCATTCTTTGCTACTTTTTACTCTACGTCCTCTAAGTTAGCCTCTCTTCACTCATCCTCTCCTAATGTCCAAACATTCCAACACCCCATTCAACTCTTCCATACGTACATACCTCCCTTTTTCCTCCTTATTTGATCACACAGACACACACACACACACACACACACACATATATATATATATATATATATATATATATATATATATATATATATATATATGTGTGTGTGTGTGTGTGATAACACCAAAAACTGGGTGATAGTACATGACACTACAGTTTTTCCCACCACAGTATTAAAGCATTTTTCTTTTGTTTTTGAAATGCATTCCAAATATTTGTCCTGGGTATCAAATGAAATGGGACTGTTAGAGTTTCTTTTCCAGAGAGGGGCCGCGGATCCTCTTGGTAATCGAGGGGTGAATATTTTAGGACAACAAGTCCCACGGACATGTAACAGTTCAAGTCTATCTTGTACATTAAATGCACCATTTGTTCTCTTTGTTTTCATGCTGAAAGCTTCGTTCAAAGCTAAAAAGTCCTTATCAAGGTTAAGCCTCAAAAGAATCAGGAAAAGGGATGAGATGGTATGTAATGAGAGCATTGGAGGGGTTATATATGTGTCGAGGAGGATGTAGAGAATCTGCCTTTTCCAAAAGAAGGATGACTTACCTCTTAGCCTAGAAATGAGAAGGTAAAGAGTTCCAAAGCTTAGTGGTGTAAGGAAAGAAATAAACATCATAACGGCCCATTCTTTGACCTTTCAGTGGCAATGGTCTGTCCAAACGTAACTGCGGGGACCAGAAAGTGAGGAAGCTCCCAGGAGTAATAACTGTAGAAGAGGGAGAGAGAACCAACACTGGACAGCAAGACAAAAGTGATTCATGTCCGAAAGTTAGACTAGAAGGATTGCACTCGACCCTTCAAGTAAGTGTGCTAAGCCAACCCAGATGTGAGAGCCGGACTCCATAACAACACGATCAGATACTTTTTATAAGTGGTTCTAATGCCATGATAACTTCTATCATATATATTTCTGAATGAGTGAAGCCAAAATATACCCTTGTAGATCAATAGTATGATAAACAATCCGTTGTATGATGGAGTAGAGCCAAATGACCCGGAAATTCGCATAGATCATACCAGCATACTAACATATGCCTCATAGCATCGAGCAAATAGATTGCATCAAGAGATCTTCGAGTCATCCAAAGTAAAGGTAGAGAAGATAAACAAAATAACGTCGAGTTACTATGTGACCTGGAAAACCTCTGTGATATCTTCGGAACAAGAAAGCGAAGGAAAGACTATATGTTAGAAATTACTGGAAATAAGTTTGGCTAAAGGCTTGAGGAAAAAAATCTCTTGTAGAAGAAGAAGAAGAAGAAGAGGAAGAGGAGAGGTTTCCACACTGCGTTGGGATTAAAGAATGTTTCTCATAACGTCGGTCTAAAGATTTACGAAGCGACTTGAGGAGCGGTTAGGTTCCTCAGGCTGGATATGCCACCTCCCTTTGTCCAACTGGCCTCAGAACAGTGACTGACGACCCATCGACCATAGGGAGAGATACTGCAGTTCTGAAGAAAGATTGAATGATGGTGATACCTCTATTCTTTAGGACGAGAACCCCTACCATGCTCTTGGAAGACATAGAAGTCATCATCCAACGAGGAAAGAGATAGAGAGAATCTTAGTTTAATCCATTTAACGCAGGTAGCCGATATCAGCTGAAGGCTAGACAAGGCACCTGAAGGAGGAGGGGTAGTAGTGGTTGACAGGTAAATTACGAGAAGGTGCTCAGAAGTGCCTTAAGGAGGGAGTGATCGTGTAGCTCCAGCGAAAGTAGCAGTAAACATAAGGAACAGATCTAAGCTAGTGGAAGACAGAGGGGGTCATGACTACCTGGGATATATCGGGATAGGGCGATGGAGAACTTCCTCCAGATCACTGAGTATTGAAAACTTGTATGGCCTTCAAACCCCTCCATCGGGTTTGAAGGCCTCTTGATGCAGGGGTATACATCCATCCATTTCAAGTAAGATAAGATCTCGTAGCTATAAGATCTCAGCTGAGGAAATATAAGGGTTCTACGACCCTTCTGGTTGGAGTTGAGACAGTCGGGGAAAGTTATAAGAGTTCGGTGAGCTGGGAATGCACTTAAGTGCACCAGAGGAAACGAGTGGCAGCTGGAAATCGAGTCTTAGGCCAGACTGGAAACAGTATCTTAGACCATATGGTGTGTAGGTTCGAATCTTGACTTCCATGAGACGTACAACACACGTCTTGGTGTGTGGATGGAGGACAAGCTTAACACAGCTTCTTGGTGTATGGATGGAGGATAAGCTTAATACAGCTTCTTGGTGTATGGATAGAGGACAAGCTTAACACAGCTTCTTGGTGTATGGATAGAGGAAAAGCTTAACACAGCTTGATGTAGGATTGTTGAACGTGATTCACAGTCGGAATTATAAGGGAGATTAAAGAATACCGTTATCATTAAACACTTGAGACTCCTCAAGAAGTGAAGTAAGTGTTCAGATAGATAGATAGAGATAGACAGATAGATAGATAGATAAAGAGAGATGTGCTAGCCAGCTAAATGGCGGTGAAGACAGGAAAGGGGTGTTTGGGTAGGTCGACCATGAATCCTTGTGGATTGAAAAGGTGAAAAAAAATGTTTCTGGTCGACCGGAGAAAAGAGAGAGAGAGAGAGAGAGAGAGAGAGAGAGAGAGAGAGAGAGAGGGGCGAGGGGGGGAGGGGGGGTAGGCACGTGACACAACCCTTCTCTTGGCAGCGAAGATGAACGCGTTTCCGGGGATTATTTACACACAGCGTCGGAAACTAGAGGCCGTAAACATACCGGAGCTTTCCCAGTCTTCTACTTCGTGTTTGTCTTAAGAAACGTGTGTGTGTGTGTGTGTGTGTGTGTGGAGAGAGAGAGAGAGAGAGAGAGAGAGAGAGAGAGAGAGAGAGAGAGAGAGAGAGAGAGAGAGAGGTTTGCGGAAAAGGTTGATACAGATTCATCCTGGCCCCCCCCCCCAATCTCACACTGACTCCCAAGAGGACCTCATCTCGCTGAACTCGTCCACCGTCCGTCACCAGCACCAGCTGCTCACACACGCCCTCCATCACCAGCACCAGCTGCTCACACACGCCCTCCGTCACCACCACCAGCTGCTCACACACGCCCTCCGTCACCACCACCAGCTGCTCACACACGCCCTCCGTCACTGAGACCTCCTTCCTCTTGACGCCCCACCACCCACCGTCACACACGGCTGCTTTCGTCACCACAATCGACTTGTTCCAATACCAGTTTCGACCTAGACAGGTACAAGAACAGTTGTGTGAGCTTCGTAAACAGTCCATATGAACGAGTGTATAGCTATGTAAGTGAACAGCGCAGTTTTCTGTGAATTACTTGTGTATCATCTACTGTATTACTGTACCTATTCATCACTTAATGTTCAGTAAAGTTCATGATGTATAAAGCATATCATTTGGTCTTTGAATATCCCAGTATATCTGTTGTCTATGTAGATGTATCTCATCCATGTGCTAAACCGAGGTATAGAAATGTCCAGCTTACCTTAATCTTGATTTCTTGCATGATTAGGTAACCAGTAACTATTATAACCTCCCAGTTCTGTGTATTTCTCAACTGATTGGTTGCCTAAATCCGATAAAGTATCATTGATTCATTTGTTTATTCATTAATTCCTTTTACCAATTCATTGGAACCATGTACGCATTTAATCGACCAGATTTTAAGGAAGGATGAACAACTGAATTGACTGTGGACCGACTTCCGTAACCAGGATTCGAACCTATGCACTCGATCCCTAGGGCAGGGCCCCCTGAATGCATCGAGTTGAGTGACTCTAACCTCGACATCACAGTGACTATGCTCTGTCTTTACTAACTCATCTACAGCTTGAGTTTCAAATGAATCCATTCCCACGTTAATACCATAAAGCATGCTGACTTACGTTGAGTTTGGTGGTACTTGCATCATTATAATCTCTCAGTGGAGCAAGACCAGCTAACCTCTCATTCTCCCAGCTCAATATTGCCTTCATCACCGAGGGAGTAAGGTCCAGGCCTGAGCTTCATTAGAAGCAGAAGTGGAGTGAGGAGTATCTGCCAGGTGTCTGACACTCATGTAGGAGGAGGGAAGAGGTTGTAGAGAGTGGTTGTGAGAAGGGAAGTTTGAAGTGTTGGTTTTACTTTCATTTTTATAATCACCTCAGGATTACCTTGTGGGAAAGAGTCTTGGGGTTACCCAGGGCTTTTTAAAAGGCTCCTGTAGCCCAAGGCTGCGCTACGTTCAGTAGGAGGGGAGTGTAGAATCCGTTAGGGTGAGATTTTTTTTATTTTTCATTCTTATTTTTTATGGGACTGTACTCCAAGAGATACAGCCTCCCAAAAGGTAACTTTTCATCACCGTGTAACCTTGAGAAGGTGGAGTCCGGTAACATCAGAAGAGTAGATAACAAAGCATTTAAAGGCTCTAAGAGAATAAGAGGTCTATTTTTCTTAACTAGTAAGATACAAATTACCTGTCTTCATACAGCGACGTAGAATTCCAAGGGAAGGATATAGGAAATCTATAAGAATATTGCCTTAATCTTGGCATGTGTTTTACATTGTTTAGTTAACTGTTTCGTATTGATTCATCTGCTTACGATCACACTGGTTCATCTGCTTCGGATAACAATGGTTCATCTGCTTTGGATCATATTGATTTATCTACTTCGAATCACATTAGTTTATCATCTTCGGATCACGTTGGTTCATCTACTTCGGATCAGTATTCGGCACAGCCGCTTCCAATTCCAACCAGGACAGTCAGCGCTGTGAATCCTCTCTCTCTCTCTCTCTCCGTGAGGTGTGAACCCGAGCAGTATCGACTCGCTGCTTCGAAGCTTTCATTAGTAACTTGGGGTTGCAGGGTGAGCGGGAGACGACTGGGGCTGGCGTGTGAGGGGGATAACAAGGTAACAAGGCAAGGAGGGAAGAGAGAGGAGGACGCTGGTGGCTGACGACAACACACACACACATACACACACACAGGAGCTACGTCCCTCCCTCCATCCACTGAAGGAAGCGTCAAAAACTCGAGGTTGACCTTAACACCTGCCATCGTAAGTAATAGCTCCTACGATCTATTAGTAGATAAAGAATATATCTGAATCGTTACTTAACCACGTTGTTCTCACTGTAATTACCAGCAAAGCTGTCAAGCGATTTTAGTGTAATGGAAATGAAAAAAAAGGATTTGCAACATATCAATATGTGAGCGATCCCGGGGCGACCATCACTCACCACAGAGCCTCACTCACGTCCACCACACTCACACCTCACTCACACCTCACTCCCGCCTCACTCCCGCCACACTCACGCCACACTCACACCACACTCACGCCACACTCACACCTCACTCCATACAAAAGCCTGCCAATGGCCTCATTTATCCTGACGTCATATATTATGTACATTCTTCTCACTTATCGAATCTCCAACACATGTTCAACATTACATGAAACCAATGAAGTTGTGAAATGTATGCAACACCCTTGAGAAATGTATACCCACGCGTGAACACTCATCCACACAAGGTGCAGTCATGCATACTGGAGGAGTTTTGATACTAACTTTAGGGAATCATTTTTCATGTTTTATGAGCTGTGTATTGAGTAAGCATACTTTTATATATACGATCATTACACGCTAGAGCGAGTCTTCAGTAGGACTAGTAGAAATATGTTCAAATGAAGCATGAAGCACCTGAGCAATGAATAAAGCCATGGTACAGAATACGGGTCGTGTGCAGGGTAGCGAATAGGAAGAAACTAGCGAAGTGCTCTTACGAATTGACATCCCGGACGACAATTTCTATATAACCTCATCACTGATGTTATCTTGATGCCCCATTTTCTATATGCAAACGTCTTCATTCCGCTGCTTCCTGGTAGGATTATCAAAGGCGGGGGCCCCACACATCATGCTTCACTTTCCTCTACCCTCACACCGTTTTCCTTCCCTCCACCCTCACACCCCTCCACCACCAACCCCGACCATGGTGATTCCACCTCTGGTAGTTAGATCATTATCAAGTAATGAGTATGATCATCATTTATCATTCGTCTTTTAATTAAATCAATTTCCATTTATGAATCTTTATAATGACCCGCTTGAGTCAAGGTAATAGAGGCTGGAGTCGTCTCGCAGCCCGAGCTCAGAGAACGCCTCTGTTTACCCAAAGGTTTGGCTTCGAACTCACGAGTCGATCCTCTCGGGTTCACACGCCACGAACAGGAAGATGTGACATCGTTAATAACTTCTTGTTAGTTTATCGAAAACCGAAGTTGACATCACATATAGTAAGAGGCTGAGGATACTTCTAACGACCTCGACTTGATGGACATAACCCAAGATAATGTAAGCTTGGAAGGAACTCGAAATGAAAGCTTCGAAGCAGCGAGTCGATACCGCCTGGGTTCACACCTCACTGAGGGGGTGAGGATTCACAACCCTGTCTGTCCTGGTTGAGAGTGGTGGAGTGGTGGTGGCGGTTGCACCAACGCGCCTTCAACTTAATAGACGTTGCAGCTTCCTTGACTGTGTGTGTGTGTGTGCTGAAGACGCTGGTTTCTGCAGGTGGAAAAAGAAAACGCTAATCGTCAGGGATCTCCATGGTATACCCGACTGCAACTTAGAGACTGCATCTTGTAACACATAGCTGGCGTGTTTACAGTGTCACCCTTAAGCACAGCAGGTCTTATTCATCCTCACGGGAAGTGGCGAAGGTAAGTGTTGTGAAGCCTGACTATTTTCTGATGTGAATACAGTAGGCTGGTTGCTTTCAAGGCATCCGCTGATGTTTTCCTGAAGAGAATTCGACCAGTAAATGGGAATTGCATGATTTACGTTTTCTGTTATAGGGCATTACACACTCGGGATTTCTTAGGAGATTTTTTCACACTGAACTGTGGCAAATGCCGAGCATTATGCGACAGGTTCTGATGTTCCGTCAATGATTCAATGTTTTTGTCAAGAAATGATTACATTTCACTCACAATAATGCTATTATATCAGGACTTTTCGGTGGGTGGCTGTTTTGAATTTAGCTGTTTCAATTAGGATATATTTTTTCACGCAGAATTCTACAGTTTTGTATCTTTCCATTGCAAATTATCTTAAACATTTAGCGTACGACTAGTGCATATATAACACACTCACTAGCTTTTATGTTGTTTTTCAATTTTTATCATCACGCGTTTTGCTTCATCAGATAAAGCGTGAATCAAACGTCATATATTCACCTATTCATTTTTACACTGTCTGGAAATACACGAGACGGGATGATGAAGACTGTCTATCTTAAGGTCAAAGTAACTATAAATGAAATAACTCAATATTGAGAAGAAAACAGGAATGAATCGCAGTTTGAAGTGTTATAAATAAGGACAATGACGTAGATAATATGCTGATTGGTGGACCGTGTACCCTCGGCGTTCCAGCGCGGGAGTGTGGCTGGTACGGGTCAAACTCGTGGGGTCAACAGTTGAATGGTTTGTCTTAGGTCTTAGGACCTGGGAAAGGTCGATGGAGGTAGAGAGTGGGGTCGTTTGGCGTACGGGAGAGAATACTTGTTGAGTCCTATAGCTTGACCTGTACGTTGATGATTGATCATGGCATTATATTATGTACATAGCTTCTGTTATCTGTAGTTTTGTAGAGTCGTTGCAATCGTTTAGTGTTATCTTTTGTTTTCAGGAAGATTCTCACAAGTGAAATTCATGTTATGTTGCTGTTTCATATCTAGTTTAAAGCCTCTGTTTTGAAGATGAAATGGCGACTGAGTGATGTCGTAGCTACATTGATGCACTCCATGCTCTCTAGAAGGTGACTGGTTAGCTGGGATTTTTATAGTGTGTATAGATCATGGTGGGGTGTCCTAGGATTGACGGAATGCACATGCAGTGCCACCTTTTAAAGGAGGACAAAGGTGAATGTTCAAACTACAAAGGTTAAAGTCTGCTAGATGTACCTGGAATGTTGTATGGGAGGGGAGTGATTGAGAGGAGTGAAGGCATGTACAGAGCATTAGTTTAGGGAAAAAAAAAGGGTGGGTTTAGGAGAAGGAGAGGTAGTGTCGATCAGGTATTTGCTTTAAACAATGTGTGGTCTTCCATAGAGAAATAGAAGGATTTGAATGTGGTATTTATGGATCTGGAGAAACCATAAGATGGGGTTGATAGAGATGTCTTGTAGAAGGTATAATGATCATATGGTGCGGGAGTAGAGCAGCTAGAAGCAGTGAGAAGTGTATATTAAGAGTGTTAAGCGTACGAGTACGAGAGTGTGAGGTGATAGGTGAAGGTTGAACCGCGGTAGGGGTGTGTGATGTCACCGTGGCTGTTTAATCTCTTCATGGATGCGGTGGTGAGGGAGGTAAATACAAGGTTCCTGGAGAGAGGAGAGAGTATGCAGCATGTAGGGAGCGAGTTGGCCTGAGAAGTGAGCCAGTCGCTGTTTGCTGATGACACAGCAGTGGTGGCAGACTTGAGTGAGAAACTGCAGAAGTTGGTGAGTGAGTTTGAGTGTGTGTGTGTGAAAGGAGGATATTGAGAGGAAATGTGAATGTAAGCCAGGTTATTAGGTTTAGTGGAGCTGAGGGTCAGGTAAGTTGTGGTATGAGTGTGAATGGAGAAAACATGGAAGAAATGAAGTGCTTTTAACGCCTTGGAGTGAACATGACGGATAATGAAACCATGGAAGCGGAAATAAGTCATAGGGTGGATGAGGGGGCGAAGGTTCTGGTAGCACTGAAAAATGTGTGTCAATAGAGGTTGTATATATACGTATCTACTGAGGTGGAGACACGTATGGTGGCTCCAGGGAAGACGCCAGCACCTCTTCCAGGCATATGATATAAGAACATTAAACAGCTTGCCACTTCCAGTAATACAGAGTTGAGGTCCACTTTCCACTGTCTATGTGGTGGTTGCATTACTTCTGAGAATGATGTCGTTGACGACTCCACTGTACCTGGGATAACTTTAAGGAAAGCAACTGGAACTCAGCTATGTCGGCCGCACTGGTTAGCCACTTCCTAGCCACATTTACTCTAGTGTTCATGGTAGATACAGGAAGGAAGGAGAGGAGGATCTCGCTATGCGGCTAAGGAGAGGTGTGGTGGTCGTAAAGTTTGTTGGACCACCTTCCTCATACGAGTCAATAATCTGGTCCAGCTTAGCCAAGGCGGTACATCCCAGGATAGGTTTATGCTCGATGTGGGTCCACAGAGAACGGGATGTGGGTGAATTATCAGCGGAGTTCACCCAAGCTTGATATTAGGATCGTATTAACCCGCGAGGCATCCACTGAGCTCCCGACACCAAGTCTCCAAAAAACTGGCAGTGGAAGACTAGAAATCTCGAAAGGCCATACGGGAGGTGGAGGCCCAAACCAAGGATCATCTAGTTTAACGGAGAGGATTTATCTGTTTCCAACGGGGTTGGGGGGGGGGGGGGGGGTCTTCTCAACGGCGGCGTTTCAAAGTTTGGTTGAAAATCGTGTTCTTCATTGCTATGCCATAGTCTTCATTGCTATGCCATAGTCTTCATTGCTATGCCATAGTCTTCCTAGCCAGGTCGCTTCTGGAAGTTGTGAGGCTCAAAGGAAATAGCTTAACGTCAGTGAGGTCGAATAACTTCGGTGAGGTCGAATAACTTCGGTGAGGTCGAATAACTTCGGTGAGGTCGAATAACTTCGGTGAGGTCACATAACTTCGGTGAGGTCGAATAACGTTAGTGAGGTCGAATAACCTCGGTGAGGTCGAATAACCTCGGTGAGGTCAAAGAACCTCAGTTAAGTCGAATAACGTCAGTGAGGTCGAGTAACTGTCGAGCGAGCGATGGGTGTTTCGTGAGCAGCATCAATCTCGACCTAGTCTTTCATATATATCATCCACCACTTTACCTGGCACCGATGACCTTGCAGTACACGAAGGGCGGCCCTGCTCCTCCTCCTCCTCCCTCCTCCTCCTCCTCCTCCTCCTCTCCTCCTCCTCCTCCTCCTCCTCCTCCTCCTCCCTCCTCCTCCTCCCCCCTCCTCCTCCTCCTCCTCCCCTCCCTCCTCCTCCTCCTCCTCCTCCCTCCTCCTCCTCCCTCCTCCTCCTCCTCCTCCCTCCTCCTCCTCCTCCTCCTCCTCTTCCTCCTCCTCCTCCTGAGCGTAGCGCCAGCCTCTGGGATAATTGGCAAAGTTCTTGGCAACATTGCGGGAAAAGCGTCAGCGATCTCCGAGTTGGAAATGACGATTTCGCATTACTGGGTCGAGGTAGAGAGAGAGAGAGAGAGAGAGAGAGAGTAGGTGAGGGGGGGGAGAGGGAGAGACCCCCTCTCCCCCCTCCACTCGCGATTGCAACTCCCTGGCAAAAAACGGGTTTGGACCCTGATGGTCAGGGTGAGATTGGGGTACTGTGGGTCATTGAGTTCTTCTGCCTTGGCGGGAAACGGCGTCTGCAAGTGGGCAATTATCGTCGCTGGTGGCGTGTGTGTGTGTGTGTGTGTTTGTGTGTGTGTGTGTGTGTGTGTGTGTGTGTGTGTGTGTGTTGCAGGGAAATGTCTCTAGGCCTTGTCGCATGAACCATCACGATTTGATTGCCAGGGTGAGGACTATGTCGCAGTTGATTGCCAAGGGTGAGGACCATGTCGCAGATGATTGCCAAGGGTGAGGACCATGTCGGAGATGATTGCCATGGTGACCCTCCGTGATCACCACCACCACTATCACCACCACCACCACTTCTACCACACACATCTCTGATCGTCGAAGACTCGCGAAGAATGAGCCTCGAAGTGTTATTGTGCCCCAACCGCTCCATGGCCGTTCTCTTGAGACCTGCTATTCCCGGAGGTAGCACACGTCTCTCGGTGTGCACGAAGGTTAAGCCCGAGGCGAAGCTGCATCGTACCTTTCCCTACCAGATGAGTCTGGTGGTCACTCGAGGAGTTCTTTCACTCCTTCGCCTCAGGGATGCTCAGTTGACCCCGAATTCAGACGCGCTGGGTTCGTGACCCACCACGGGTGGATTGAGTTACCGATGTGTATGCAGTCTAGATTGCACATGATGCTGAATAGCTGTCATTGGAGTAGTGCGTTGTCTGGCAAGGGCGTCTCTTATGAATTTTACGCAGGAGGATGTAGTCTCTGCGTCTTTGCTGTCTGCGATCTATCGCTTGCGTCCTCTTCATGGAAAACGTCAAAGTCTATTGAGGTAAACTGCTTGATCACTGAGGTGTTTTTCCATTCTGTATATCAGGGTTGTGGACTACCTGTGGTGGAGCGGTGTAGTGATTGACATAATTGACCACGAGTCAACATGGGTCGTTCAGGGTCGCGGGGCATAGGTTCGAACCCTGGGCTTGGCAGTCGGGCCGCCCCTAACCCATTTGTTGTCCTCTTCTTTAGGGGCTTGTCAGTGAACGTGTGCCTGGTTTAGGCTGGTGTGTGTGTGTGTGTGTGTGTGTGTGTGTGTGTGTGTGTGTGTACATACCTAGGAGTAAAGACTTAGTCCATACATACAAGGTTAATAGATGGGAGCAACACGAGTGTATAAAACTTTCCCCTGCAACACACAAATAGTCCCCACAAAATACCACTCCCCTCCACACACTGTGTTCCCCAATACACCACCACCATCCCTCACACACATGACAGTTCCCTGTGTATACACACACACACACAGAGCAATACAGTAGCATTTCAGACCTCAGTAGCACAAGAGCCTCAGTGTTCCGGACGTGAGTGGTGTAGCCAGGAACACTAATCATTTGGAGCGTATCATTGCATTTGCATCACAAACACAATCCTCTCACAGGAATTAAGACAGAAATCTCCCGACGGCGGTGTGAAGGGGAGAGGTGTGGAGGAGGGTCGACACAAAGGGGAAGGAAGATTCACCTGACAAAGAGGATAGACCACAATGGAAGAGAGAAAACTCGGTTGCAAGATACAAAGTAAAGGGAATGTTAAGAGAACGTAGAGACAGAATGAATAGCAGAAAATAGAGATCAGAAATGTACAGACTGAATGGAAAATTCAGAGAAAAAGGAGAATTTGAAGTTTATGAGAGATCTGGTGTAGATATGTGAATGATAGAGAGGTGAACCATTTCCCCCAAAAAGAGAAAATGGGTAGAGAAAAAAACAACTGACAATAGAGTAAAAGTTGGAAAATGTCTCGGTAAAAGAAAAAACGAATGAAGTGAGCGTGAATGCACAGGAAGGAAAACGTAGCACAGAGGGGAGGGTGAAGGCAGGATAATTTGCGAGGATGGAAAATAGAAAGAACTAACGAGACACTGTGAGAGAACAATGTCCAGTACAGACACACACACACACACACAGGAGGCACACTTGGAGAGAGAGAGAGAGAGAGAGAGAGAGAGAGAGAGAGAGAGAGAGAGAGAGAGTGCTCAGCGTCAGCGTATGATACATAATGGGGTAAAATACACTGAGGAAGTATTACCATAAGATTCGTCTGGGTTTTAGAGTGTGATAAGGTGTCCTCAACTTGGGGTGACATCCCTTAGTTTCGACCTGGTTCGACCTGGTTCGACCTGGTTCGACCTGGTTCGACAGAGGGAAGAAGCCGCCCCAGGTCGTAATGAGTACAAAGGCAGGACCTAGCCTGCTTTAGATGATACAATACCATATAACCATTCGAGTATCCTGGAATAATTAAGTAAATTCATTCGTAAATTTTCTAATTCTTCTTTCTTTTTTTTACATCACTATAGACTAAGAATATGTAAATGCTGCCAGGTCATAGTTATTGGGGAAGACGTGAGACGGGTAGAGATTTCCAAAGCCTAGAGGTGTAGGGTAAAAAAAAAAATGTGATTGTGTTTCCCACAACAAAGGTTAACTTAAGAGTTCTTCAACTTGAGAGAGGTGAGGTCGTCGAGGATGACCTGTGCCCTAATCCCTTCACCTGTTTCTTAATTCATTCGTCTGCTGACCCAGCACAGTGGCGGGCGAGTGGCTGGTGTATTGTGTTTTGGTTTTCTTTATCTGTACTCACGCCTGACCATGTCATTATACGAAAGCGCATGACTTCATGTAGTCTCTCTTATTGTAGTTATATATATATATATATATATATATATATATATATATATATATATATATATATATATATATATATGTATATATATATATATATATATATATATATATATATATATATATATATATATATATATACGCTTAAGTATATATATATATTAATTTGCCGTGTTACAAAATGACTTTGATAAGACCAAGGAAAGGTAAGGACTAAGGTAGGCTGTGTTAAGGGAGGACTCGTTCATTTAAAACAATTATTGGTGATACAATACTTCGACCAGTATCAGGTTAAACAGTGGGAGATATGTTCAGGGACACTCACGCCACATTGGCAGAAGCTACCAGGAACCAGGTCTTAATGCTACCAGGAACCAGGTTTTAATGCTACCAGGAACCAGGTCTTTAATGCTACCAGGAACCAGGTCTTAAATGCTACCAGGAACCAGGTTTTAATGCTACCAGGAACCAGGTCTTTAATGCTACCAGGAACCAGGTTTTAATGCTACCAGGAACCAGGTTTTAATGCTACCAGGAACCAGGTTTTAATGCTACCAGGAACCAGGTTTTAAGCTTAAAATCATATGAACATGAAAGTGTTGGTGTCCCATCCATACATCTGTACCTCACTTCATACCTATCATCACCTCGCATGAACAATTGTATGCCACACGGGGGAGGACACAAAGGCATACATTTTTATATATTTTCATAATTACATGTGAAATACAGTTTAGCCTCCTGCGTTGTAGATGTAAAATGAATTGTGTCCATATTTTGTATCGGCACAATGGCTGCAGATCCGCCCCTTACAGTGCTGTTGTGACATATCAACTTTATCCAACGTGTTCTGCTCTATATCAAAGCCATTCAGTGAATGACAACAAAAGAGTCGAGTCTGGAAAATCCATAAGCTATTAAATCACGTTCATTATATTCATTAATTTCATTCCAACGACGAAAGGCAAAAAATATATATATATAAATCACCCTGAGCTCTCTCCACCTGGACAGACCTATCCTCTTCATTTGTTAAACTATTCAGCTGTGAAATGCTCTGGCCACGAGAACTTTTGACAATATGACTGGATAGAGACACACACACACGCGCGCGTCCCATGCCCTTCCGCCTTCACCAATTGTTATTACGTGGTCAGCGCCGTCGATGTAAATAATATTCCCATTTTTTCTCTCATATATGTTAACCCGTTTTCTGTGTTAGCGACGCTAGCGACAGGAATGGGGCTTCATTCTCTCTTATCCATTTTCTAGCTGTGATGTCTAATGCAACGATACCATAGGTTCTTAATAACAACCAGGCCCCATAAGACTTGCCATGATTTTTTTTCGGCTGTTTCATAAACCCTGGTTCAGTCCAGTGGCAGTACGTCGCCCCCTGAATACCACATTGCTCCAATTCAATCTATCCCGTGCAGGCTTTTCACCCTCCTGCATGTTCAAGCCCCGAGAATTTAGAATACTTTTCACTCCAACCTTCTGTCTCCATTTCGGTCTCCTCTCTACTCTTTTTCCCTCCACTTCTGATATACATATCCTCTTAGTCAACTTTTCTTCAGTCAACCTTTCCTCACTCATTCTCTCCATATGTTGGCACACCCTCCTCAGCTCTCTCAGCCACATTCTTTTTCTTACTACAAATCTCTCTTAAACTGCTATTTCTTTCTCGATTAACCCACCGCACGCCAGGTATTGTCTTCAAGCATTTCATTCACCATCTTCCGTAATTGACCACCTTTAGAACGAGCCTCGCTTCCATAAAACACCGTCAGGTTTGCTATACCTTCAAACATACCCATCTTCGCCCTCCTATATAGTGACCTTTCTTTCCACATTGTTTCCAGATCCTTCACCTCGTCACCCAACCTGTGACTCATTTCAGCTTCCATGGTTCCTTTCGCTGCCAACTCCGCTCCCACGTATCTAAAAAGCTCCTCTTCCTCCAAGTTTTCTCCATTTAAACTCACACCCAAACTAGCCTGTCCCTTTGCCCTGCTTAACTTGATAACCATGCTTATATTTACATTTTCTCCTAGCTTTCTCCGTTCACACACTTTCCCAGCACAACAGAATCTGCCGTCAGTACTGTTTCATCAGCAAACAATAACTGACTCACTTTCCATGCATGCCTGTCCCTCTCTCCGAGAGCCCTGCATTCGCTCCATCACCACCCCATTCTTAAACAGATTAAACAGCCATGGGGTCATCGCAGACCCTTACC